>NW_019154118.1:8601713-8832057 GCF_002288905.1 Enhydra lutris kenyoni
GTGTCTGGATGGGATCATGCACACACACACACACACACACACACACACACACGTGTCTGGATGGGATCATGTCCTGATCAGCATTGGACCCGTGGTCTCACCTGGGCTGTCTCGGTGACAGGCAAGGCCATGAACTACGGGATCTCCTAAGACAGACGTGAGATGAAGCTTGTGAACATGCCTGGCGCATTCCCCCTAACCAGGGTGATCCCACCCGCCCCCTTGGTAGAGGAACATGGGCATTTCTTGCTCTTCTCCCCTTGCGTTGCCCGGCCCCTGTCGAGGACACCCGGTTTGTTAGGCAAGCGCGCCCTCTCCTGGACACAGGGGAGAATGGCTCGAACGGAACAGCTGGCTAAGGCAGGGCGGCATTAGTTAGAGAGACTAAGTAACATTACTTAGCATCCCTTCCTCCCCGACGCTTCCCCTACTCCCTTCTTAGGTTTCCCGCCTCCTTCATAAAGCTTTCCCCACCTGCCGGGCAGGATGGTTCTCTCTCCTCTGAAGTCGGTTTACACGTCATGTGTACCGCTCCATGGTATGAGCACTCACCGCCTTTTTATGATGCTTATTTATGTCTTCTGGGCATTCTGACTTAGAAGTGTTCGCTCCTCAACCCTTGAGAGGTTTACAACTGAACGCTTAATTTCTCTGTGAGTCCCCTGCCTTGCACTTTACCTTACACATCCAGGCCTCCCGTAAATGTGTGCTGAACGAGGGGATTCATGGGTCAGCTTCTGAACCCTGCCCAAGAAGGGTCCAGCCAGGCACCTGCCTTTTCCTGTTTGCCTGACGTGACGCTATTTCCCCAACAGGACCCCCCATCATCTCCAGCACCCAGACCCAGCACGCCCTGCACGGGGAGAAGGGCCAGATCAAGTGCTTTATCCGGAGCACACCACCACCGGATCGAATCGTGAGTGCTCTGGGGCCCGGAGGGGAGGGCTGGGGCCCTGCCCACTCAGCCAGCAGCCCAGTAGCTCATCTCAGCCTGCCGCCTACAGCCATCAGGCCTCTGAGTTTCCCGTCCTCCATGGGGAACATTTCACCTGCCTGGGCTGTCTGGGAAAGGCATCATGGAGACAGCGGCCTCCCAGGGCCAGTCTGCAGGTGTCTTTAACTCTGCTCTGAGCTCCAGGTGGGCCCCAACAGTAGTAACAGTAATGCTTCCAAGTTTTGCGTCCTAGGAGCAGAGGGGCGAGTGAGGGTAGCAGAAGGGAATGCTAAGTGATTGCTTCCCTTTCCTGGGTTCAAGGCCCATCTTTGGCAAAATCCTAGACAGTGTGTGGTTTCTGGTCGTCAACCTCCTTTCTTTGTCCCCCACCCCCCAAGTCCTCCACAGTCCTAATGCTCATGGAGAGCCTTGCCCCATGAACTGAGTTCTCCCCTGCCCCCCAAAAAAGTACCATTCCATTTTCCCTCCCTTCTGCAAAACTCATCCCTGTTCCCGAAGGGTCGCTAAGGCAACCTGAAGAATTCACACTTGGGCCCTGCCAGATGTTGTAAAAGCCAGCGTCTTCACCCACGTCTATCTGAAACCAGTGGGAGCCCAGGCATGAAAACAGACAAAGGGGAGCATTTTCTAGCATTAGTGGGATTCAGATACTATTTTTAGTGGCCCCCAATGCCTGGCATAGTCCATCAGGACAGCTCCGTCGGGGAGGATGTAGGGGTTGCGCACTGAGCAACAGGGTTGTGTGCATACCAGGGACTGGGACGCTGCTCAAAGAATCATCCTGTAAACTCCGATATGGTTAGGGCATCACTCGTGTTACACACTTTCTCAGGCATTTGGCTCATTCACTATCTGAAAAATTCACACACAATTTACAGGAAGTCATACATAGATCTAATACCTATGAGCCCCCCTTCCCTCTGCCCTTTAATTTTTTTTTTCAGTTATAACTGTAACCCATGCCCATCAGAATAACCCGTTCACTCTTGAGCATGTTTGCACGATCTTTCTCTTCATAAAGATCTAACTCTTGGCCCATGGCTCTCAATGAGACAACCTTGCCCTCCCCCTCCCACCGGGGACATTTGGCATCGTCTGGAGACGTTTCTGTTGGTCACAATTTGGAGGGGTGCCACCAGCATCGAGCAGGTGCTGACCCGGGATGCAGCTGAAATTCCTGCAGTGCACGGGACAGCCCCCCAACCAGGAACATTCCAGTCCCGCATGTCACCAGTGCCAAGTCTGAGGAAACACAGTCTCCTCACCTACCACCTCTGCCTGCAGAGATGGCCACATTCACCCCAATGCTGCGAGCCAGGGCCCGTGTGCCGGCGCTTACACGCTGAGCAGCGCAAAATGGCTCTGACAAGAATTAAGCTCCCAGCCTTGTAAACTAAGACAGGTTAAGATGGTCACAAATACACCTCTGGGATCATACGTTTGTGCGAAGGAGCGAAGTGGCCAAACTAGGCTCAGTCACTCTGGGGCTGGTCTTCTACCCACACCTGCCAGGGCAGCCGAGGGAGAGGCTCCCATCGCTGTCACGGGGTTCCCTGTCTGCCTGGAAGGTGTCCCAGGAAAGAGCCAGAGAAGTCCCCTGTCCGTGGAAGTGCCCTCCGAGGTGGCCCCACCTTCGCGTGTGCGTGCATGGGTATGCGCGTGTGTGGCGTGATGTGTGTGTGTTGTGACGTGTGTGTGGACCCCTCTGTGGCCGTGAGCATAGACACGAGCCTGACAGCATCTGCCCCAGAGCAGGGAGGTGGCAGGGCGGCACTGGCAGAGGGCGGGTGCGAGGGTCTCCTCCTCACTCTGAGCACCTCGGACAGGCCTGGTCCTGGAAGGAGAATGTGCTGGAGTCAGGGACATCGGGGCGCTACACGGTGGAGACGGTCAGCACCGAAGAGGGGGTCATCTCCACACTGACCATCAGCAACATCGTGCGGGCCGACTTCCAGACCATCTACAACTGCACCGCCTGGAACAGCTTTGGCTCTGACACGGAGATCATCCGGCTCAAGGAGCAAGGTGGGGGCCGCCAGGGCCGCCAGGGGATGACGGGACTGGCGCGCCCCCTCCCCACCTAGACCTCCCCAAGTAGGGCCCCAAGCAAGGTCCTCCAGGGTCCCCAGCCGGCAGAGCCCCACAGAGGCCACAGGTGGGTTGACCAGGATAAGCCACAGAGCAATTCCTAACGTGCTCTGTAGCCTTGGTCAGATCACCAGAAGTGGCCCTCTGGGGTCCAGCTCCCCCAAAGCCAACGTCCTAACCCACACCAGGAAAGGAGAGGTGGGGAAACCTGCTTAGAGTAAGGCTTCTCCAGGACAGTATTTTCAGGAAAAGGTGACCACAGAGCAAGGCAAGCTGATGGCCGTGATGAGCCTTCCAGGAGCTTCTAAGGGCCCTGGCTTCTGTGCACTTGGCATTTCCCTAGTGTCCTTGGGGGGGTGTCACCCACTGAGGAGTGTCCCTGCGGGGGTACACCAGGATGAATGTGTTAGGGAGCCTGGCCCAGGCCCGTGAAGACAATAAGTCAGTCCAATTCCCCAAGTGTCCCCCAGAGGGTGCCCCTGCTAAGCTAAGGGGTAGTCCTTGAGCTGCCCGAACCCCTGGGTCATGGGGGTCAGGTTCAGCTCACCTGCAGTTCCTCCTCGAACGTAGAAGACATAGGGACCACTGTGCTCTGAAGGGGACACCAGCCAGAGGGCAGCGCTGGGCCAGAGGGCTCAGAGCTGCCGGGCGGGCGAGGAGGTGGGGGAAGGAAGGCTCATTCGCCCTGCCCCCCACCCCCCGGCCCCATGACCCCCAGGTACAGACTGCCCAGCTCCTGGTCAGAGAGATGCTGAGAACTCTGGTCTCCGCTTTCAGATCTCACTCGGACCGCAGGGTGGGAGCCTCAGAGGGGCACAGCGGGGTGGTTCTGAGATGCTCACGGAGAGCCAGCAGCACACGGGCAGCACACGGGGCCTGAAATGGGCTGCAGACCTTGCCCCTTTGCCGGTCAGAGTGGGGGGGAGGGGGAGGGGGCTCAGTCTACGGCAGACAGAGCAGTCCAGGCTCCTCGGCCCTGGCAGTGTCTGACCCCTACAAGACGAAGGCTCACCCACAGATTGTCAGGGCCCAGCAAGAGATTCTGGGCCAAGCAGGTGGTCTCCGCCAGACCCCTCGGACCTCAGCGCTACCCTGTGGGTCAGTGTCTCCCTACACCTCTTCACTAATAATGCTGCTTTGCATAATGCTTCGCACATAATCTGCATACTGTCATCTACCCATCATCCTAAACCCTCCCGGTCACCCGTTGCTTGCCCTCCGTGTCTTCCCCTGAGTGCCCCCACCCCCATGCCCTCCCCTTAGTGTTCTCCCCCCAACCTCTCCAGACACCTCGCCCCTCCAAGCCTTGACTTCTCTCTGGTCCCTACCCCTTCTGGCGTCTCTTCTAAGTCAGTCTGAAGGAATGCCCAGTTCAGTTCAGCTAGCCTGGGTCTGCTGGGTGGTCCCGGAAACATGAGAGAGGAGGGAGCCCCTCATCCCGCTCCCCACCAGGTGGCCGCCCCAGGCACCCCCCACCGTGGCCAGCCAGGCCCTGGCTGTGGACGCTTGCTTTATTTCCAAACAGGTTCGGAAATGAAGTCGGGAGCCGGGCTGGAAGCAGGTACGGAAGGAGACATGAGAACTCGCCCGGGCTGGGAGGAAGGGACCTCTGGGCTAGCGGGGGAGGGACTCTAAAGGGGTAGGGAGGCCCTGTGCAGGCCACTAACTTTTCTGCCCTCCCCCCCACCCCATCTCCAGGCCTTAGTGCAGCCAGAGCAGGGAGAGGGACTCCCAGCCAGTTCCAGTCTAGAGACCCCAGAGAACTATCTCCCGTCATCACTGCCAGAATCCACAGGCTACTTGCAGTCCCGGACACTGGCTCCACCACCCCCCTCTCTGTTCCTCCCATCCTGGCTCTTCGGAAACCCCGGGTCTTCCCCTCTGGGGTCAGGTCGCCCTTGGCCTGGCCTCCCTCTGTTTCCAGGCTCTCCCGACTCTTCCCTCTTCCCAGCATCATCACCAGCTTGGCCATGCTTCCCAGAAAGCCAGGGCCTCCCAGCCCCTGGGCCTGCATAATCCATGCTAATCCATGCTTTCTGCTCCTGCTGCTTCCTCCCCCACCCCACCCCCACCTCCTGCCTGCCTTCCCCCCACTGAAGTGCCCTCCGGCCACTCATCGGACTGAGGCTGCTGGGCAGTGCCTCCCTCCCCAGGGGCTCAGCAGCAAGGGGGTCCTCGGGCTCCCAGGGTTGAGTTGCTCCGTCTTAGGACCACGCACGAGACAACTGCCTCCACTCTCCAAGCAGAAACCCAAAAAAAGAATCAGGACATGGCAAGCCAGACTCCCTGGGGCTGACCAGCGCCATGAGGAAGATGTGGGGGTCCTCTGCCACAGTGACCCTGAAGGAACTAGGGCTCTCCAGTTCCTGCATCAAGCTCCTTGGGGGGACCACACACCCTCCTTTCTGGGTGGATATGCCCCTTTAAGAGCACCAAAGGGGCACAGGCAAGCTCCCAGAGGCAGTCCAGACAGTTTCGGATTCCTGCGGTTTTCTCCATCGGAGCCACCCCTGGTGCTGGAAGTGGTGTCCCCTTCCTGTCTCCATGTCACCTGTCTGTACACACTCATCGGCAGCTCCCTGACACCTTCTTTCCTGGCTGAGACTCCTCGTGCCTAGTTCCCCTCCTTGGGAGCAGGGGAGGCTGAGCAGGAGGACAGCCCCTTCCTCCAGCCCCTCTCCATTGGAACATCCAGTGGGACAGCCTGCCCAGGCAGCCTCAGCCAGCCCACACAGTGAGCTGCAGAAGGCCTGCCACCCCAGTGGTCCCCCTGTTCCCAGCAGACCCTCTCTCCCTGCCCCGCTTGCCCCCTCGAGACAGTTCTCCACATAAGACCGTGTCCTTTAACAAGGGAAGGAAATGTGGCCTCACAGGATGCCAGAGTCATAAGTCACCTTAGATCCTGTCGCCTGGTCCTCTAGGGAGACAGGAGAGACATCAAGGCCTGGAGAGCTTAAGGATCCTCCCACCCTCATCCTTTGGCTTTGAGCTCACTAAGATGAGACTGGAATTTTTCCAAGGAGACCTACTAGGAATCAAGGAGGAACCAAATCAAACCCAGATTAATAAAATTCAAAACCACAGAACCAATGAGCTTCCAAAGCCATTTTCCTTACCTAACAGAATTTAAACCCAAAGACAGAAATCATCTATGTACCAAAGCAAGCTCACAGGTCTGACTGAGGTCCACTGCGGTCAGGTCCCCTTTGTCACTCCTGACTGTGGACACCAACCCAGGCGCCTCCCATTTTTAACCCCTGAGTATTCTCCACACTCCCCTTCTCCTGTCCCCTCTCCTGCCACTCTCACAATGGTCTCGGCCACCAGCAGGCCCATGAAGAGTGCCCTGTTGTCCACATCCAGCCTGGCCGCCACCAATATGTGCCCCAGGTGCCTGCTTCTCCTGGGAGGAGGGCACCCACCACCCAGCTGCTCCTCCAGGGGCCAGGGTTGGAGGGGTTCTTCCTCTCTTCCTCGATTTAAAGCAAAGAACAGCAAGGAGAGGCTAACTCACAGCCCAAGACAAAGCCCTAGACATCCCACACTAACAATGTGGGGCAGGTTAGGGGGCAGGGAGCTCAGGCTCTAGAAGGAATTTCCTTCCTACTCAAGGTTCTGACCTCGCTACGTTTCTTATACCCCTCGAGAAACGGGAACAAACACTTGACTAGGGCTGGCTCAGCTTCAAGGCCTTTCCTTGCCATTCACACATCAAAGCCCCTGTAACCAACCCGAGGTGGACACGTAAGGATCCCATTTTAGAGATAGGAGAGGTGAGATAAGGTGCTCAGAAAATGGGCTAGCGTCTGGGCTGTCTGGGGCACGTGAACTTTGGAGGATGTTGTGTGATGCAGCAGACGGAGCTGGAAAGCAAGAGGAGGCCTGCATTTGCCCTGGCCTTCTGCAGCTGTGTGTCCTTGACCGAGTCATGAAACCTCTCTGGACCTCAGTGTTTCCATCTGTAAATGGGAGGCTTGCACCCAGCAGGCCCGTAAGGCCTCCCTGCACCCCAGTTTTCTAATTCTATTCCCAGTGGGCTATTCAGGGCTCCAAATCCTGTATTCCAGCCCATAGGCAGCCACAGAAGGGCCAGGGCTGTCTGGAAGAGCGCACCCGCCCCCCACAGACCCTCCCCATCCACATCTCCACCAGGCTAGGGCACCAAATAGATAAAGTCAGCAGGGAATGAGGGCTTAGACAGTTGTAATTCTGGGCCTCTGGCAGGGAGGGCTACCAGGATGCCTGGGGACTGGCGGGGAAGGAGAAGGAGCAGGACAGGGGGTGGGGGGCTCAGAAAAAGAAGCATTTCTCCTTAGAGAGATGGGGGGAGCTGAGACCCTGACCACCCCCCATCCTTGCACCTTGGGCCTCTGGGAGCTGCTACTCGGATGCCCAGCAGGCCCGTGAGGCCTCAGGCCCAAGAAGCTGGTGGTTCCTGTCCACCCTCTATTCCTGGGAACGGGAAGAGAAGGAGAGCACAAACCAGGCAAACAAGGGAAGTGACCATAGTCATTTAAAAAAAAAACGAAAAAAAAACAAACAACCCAGGACTTTCTACTCTCCAGCCACCACATGATAGACTGTTCTTGGTTTAGTACAGAAGGGAGCTAAATGACACCCCAGCCTTGACCCCCCATTCCCTGTGTCTGCTTGCCTCCCTCCCAGCCCACCACTGCTCCCCTCTTCCCCAGTCCCTCCCACCCCCTCCTCCATCCTGAGTCCCACTGGACTTGACCCCTGTTGGACTCTGCCTGGGGCCCCCCAGGCCCCCATCAAGGCACTTCCCAGGAGGGCCTGAGTGCAGGAGTCTGGCCCCCCCACCTGGCAGAGGCTTCACCCGAGGAAACTGGGTAAGGCCCTGGTGGGGAGAGTGGGCTGTCCCCGATGTCTCATGGGCTGTGCCTGCTTCTCTCCCACAGAGTCTGTGCCGATGGCCGTCATCATTGGGGTGGCCGTAGGAGCTGGCGTGGCCTTCCTCGTCCTTATGGCAACCATTGTGGCCTTCTGCTGTGCCCGCTCCCAGAGAAGTACGGGAGGGAGACCCGGGATCTCAGGGAGGGGGACAGAGAAAAAGGCCAGGCTTAGACTGCTCCGGAGAGCAAGTAAGCAGGAGTGCCGTGAACAGGGGACCCTGACCGTGCTGTGAGCTGCTGGGGTAGGGATGGGTCTTGGGCGTCGGCTTACGTGCCACGCTGTGCGTAGTGTCCAGCATGTAGTGGGCGCGCAGCCGACATGGAACTGGACTGATCTGAACTCGGCCAGCACTGGGGATTGAACACCTATGGCTGGCTCCACCCGTAGAGAACTCTGGGAGGGGGTTAGGGGAGAGGTGACTTGATTCTTGCCTTCCAGGGTCTGCTAGTCTAACCAGAAAAGCAGGCCATCTACATGGGTGCGGGGGAAGGATTCAAGGAATCCCTTTGTGAAGCCTTTAAAGATCTGCAGTCACTAGCCCTAAAATTCTGGCGTTCCTACCCTCTTGAGGAATCACGGATGCCTGGAGTTTCATCCCGAGTGCAGCTCTGACCTTACGTGTCAAACACAGATGGGCGGAAGTATGAAATGAGATAACTGAGTGGAGGAAACCAATGGAGGCACAGGATTCTAGCCCTACCTTTTTCTGTCACGTGTGCCTGGGCAGGCCACAACTATTCTAGGCCTCAGTTTCCCTGTGTGTAATAGTAAGGCTGTGCATGATGAGACTTTTAGGAACCCGCTGGCTCTAACCCTCAATGATCCTAAGGCACTACATGAATAACCAGAGGAAGCCGACTCCCTCCTCCACTTGGATCTGTTAGAAGAAAGCGGGGGCGCCTGGGTGGCTCAGTGGGTTAAGCCTCTGCCTTCGGCTCAGGTCATGATCCCAGGGTCCTGGGATTGAGCTCCGCATTGGGCTCTTAGCTCAGCAGGGAGCTTGCTTCCCCCTCTCTCTCTGCCTGCCTCTCTGCCTGCTTGTGATCTCTCTCTCAAATAAATAAAATCTTTAAAAAAAAAAAAGAAAGAAAGAAAAGAAAAGAAAAAGAAGAAAGCGGGATGTCCCCTGCTAGGTTCCCTCCACTCGAAGCCTAGCAGCCGTGGCTCTCTGGCCCATCCCCAGTGATGTGGTCTTGGAAGCTCCTCCAGCACCCTCTCAGGGGAAATCAGAGGGAGCACGTTTTAGCAAGAGTCTTCCAACAGAGCTCCCCAACTGTAAATCAGCCGCATCCCCAGAGGCTGTGAAGTCTTCACCACGGAAGCCGTGACCCGAGAGCTGGACCGCCACATGCCGGGGATGTGACTGCTTTGGGTGGGGGGTGGACCCTGGGAACCCGAGACCCCTTGTGACAGTAAGATTAGTGATTCTCCGAATGGAAACAGAAGAGCCCGGTAGAGTAGGCCACGGAAGACTTCTGGAAGGAGGACAGAAAAGACCTAGCTCTGTAAGGCAGACAAATGGACAAGAGTGGCCGCTCAAGGCAGGGTGGCAGCAGTGGAAGGCCAGCGTGCTCCTAACACGGCCCCCAGAGAAAGAAAGCTGAAGCCCCAACAGCCCACAGCACATCCAGACAGGTGTCCCACTGGGGCAGGGGGTGCGGTGGGGATGACCTGGAAGCTACTACTGAGTTCAGGGGCTGGAGGGTGAGCCCTGGGGACAGCGGTGGGGGTAGGGGTAGGAGTGACCCTTCAGGCCCTGACGCCTGAGGATGAGGACTAAACCTGTTATCTGTGCTTTCCTGTTTCACGTCCAGATCTCAAAGGGGTTGTGTCAGCCAAGAATGACATCCGAGTGGAGATTGTCCACAAGGAGCCTGCCTCCGGCCGGGAGGCCGAAGAACATCCCACCATCAAGCAGCTGATGGTGAGAATGCCATCTTATCCCCACCCCATCCTGACCTCTTTGCCCCGAAGGTCCTGGTTCCAGAGGCTTCTTGGCGGCCCGGAAGCTCCCGAGAATTAGAGCATCACTCAGGATGTGCCCTCCCCTCATAATAGGTCAGGCACCCACTAAACCTTGGGTGCCTCCAAGAGTTCTTGTCTGTCTGCTGCATTGCTCTTGATGTCCTGGAGACTCAAAGCCATCTAAGATGCCGTCCCAGCTTTCAAAAAACCTGTTCAGTAGAGAGACAAGACACGTATAACATGCCATGATATGTTGTCACTCAGTACATGATTATACTGAACATGCTAGACAGTCCGGACATGTCCTGCCCCTCCCCCTTCCGAGCCCCAAAAGTCTGCAAGAAACACAAGTTCTTCTTCAGAAACCAGAGTGCTTACCAGAAGCACACTCGTAACTTTTTCAGCAAACATAAGCCTGCCCCTCCTCTTCTTGATTCTTGTTCATAGACCATAATCCACCCAGCTTTACAAGAAGGAACCTGGAAAACTGTGCTGAAAATCTCTAGTACATACTGGGTCATGGTTCAAATACGTAGGAGGAGCAGCAGCAAGCCCGGGGGTGTGGAGCACAGGTCTCTCTGTGCCTCAGTCTCCCCACCTGTGAAGCAGGGATGAAAGTCATAGTGCACAGGGCCATGGTGAATGAGGAAACCCATAAAGGGCTTGAAGCCTGTGGAACATAGTAAGTGCTCAGGAAATGTTGGCCGCTGTGTTGCTGTGAAATCACCTGTTTCCTTATCTGTCTCCACTAGATGGTGAGCGAGCTGTCTTGTTCAACCCCGTGTCCCCGGAGCCTCGCTGGTGGAGGCTCACCAAGGTTATTGAGTTGAACTGACATTTTCCTCCCCGGTCTTTTTCTTTCCAAATCTCATTCTCTGGTCCTTCCAATTGCACTTCAAAAACCTCAAATGTGCACCCTTGCCCCAGTCCCCTTATGACTGCCCTATTGGAGCCTCATCGTGGCTCCTTGGACTAGGACCACAGCCTAGTGGTCTCACCACCTTTTTTTTTTTTTTTTTTAACCACCTTATTCAATCCACCCTCCAGAGTCCCACAGAAAGGGTCCTTCTAGAGCGCAAATCATATCCTGTTACTCTCCTACTTAATATTCCTCAGTGCCCCCCCCTCCCGTCTACTAAAGTCCAACCACCAAGCATGTCATCAGGCCCATCACTGAGAGGCAGCTGCTGGCCTTTCCAACTCCATCTTCCTACTAAATGCACCTACTAAATGGGCCTCCAGACACCCCAAAAACTTGCTGTTCCTGGCTTTTGAGTCTTTTATACCTCGAGGCTTTGTACAGGCTGTTACCACTGCCTGTTGATTTTGCTTGTTGAATTTCACATTCTTCTAGGAGAATCAGCTCAAACGTCACTTCCTCCGTAATTGTCCACGTTTGTCCGCCCCCCACACTCCCACTGCTGGCAGAGCTGCACACTTCCTGCTCTCCTCAAACACGTTGCACGCTTCTCTTTTATTGCATTGCTCGGATTAGACGTCAGCTCCCCAATTAACTCAGAGTTCCAGAAGGACACATTCCCAAATCTATGTGTGTCTGTTTCCCCAGGCCAAACACCAGTGTCTAACCCAGGGGAGCAATTAATCTTACAGGCATGGAAGCCAGAGCCTAGATCACGCAAGAAGCAATGGATGTCTCTGTAGATGAGCTTCATCAAGGCTGGAGCGAAGCATCCCGGCCTATCCTTCTTCCCAAACAGGACCTTGAATTCCCTCCCATTGGGACATTCTGATTGCCTCAGAATGCCTCCACACCCTGCAATCCAAACCTTCGAGAAAGAGTGGGGGTCACTCAGTAGTCAGTTAAGAGGGTGTGTATGGTTGGGTGGGGGGAGGGACTTTGGCAGAGGGACCTGCTGAGAGCCTCCCCTCCCCAACACATGCCCTCCACCCCCTGGCCCCTGTAAAGCCCCAGTGTTGATGAGAGGCAGGCTTAGAAGTTGAATCTGGTGGGAAAGCCCTCCGATCCAGGCTGACCCACAGCATTCACCGGGAAATGAAAGAAGCAGCATCAGCGAGGGCAAAACAGAACGGAAACCCTCTGGCTGATGCCATGAGGCTCCAAAAAGAGACCGAGAAAGTGAGTCACAAGGGAGAAGAAACATCCCAGCTCAGACAGTGGGTGGGAGGCTGTCCTAGATCATGTCATATGCAGAAGTGACACCCGGGAAGCATCTTTGTGCCGCAGGATAAGCGTCACTGTGGTTCTCCAGATTTATGTACCCACCGTGTGCCAAGCATGCGTGATTTTCCACCTTCCATCTAACTGTTATTTTCATTTTCAGTGATCGAGAGCTATGCCCTTCCATTCATTCCTGCAACACAAACGTAACATTTGTGACAGCCCTATGGTCTCTCAGGCACTAGGCTAGGCAGGACAAATCAAATCAGTTACCTGTGATTCCATCCCCAAAGCATTTTGGTCATGACCACAATAGACAAAGTGCTGTGCCAGGCCTGTGGGGACCTAAAGAGAAGCTAGAAGTGATCCTTGCCCCGAGGCTCTTTGGCCTCTGTTAGGAAGATAACGTTTGGCACATCAAAGTCATTGCTATAATAACAGGTATGGCCCCTGTTGGGAGCATCTCACAGGTAGGCCTGCATGGTGGTTCTTTCCTGAGACCTTCCCTGAGCCTAGCACTGGGTGATGAGCTGCCCTGCTGGGACCCCAGCCCGTGCCCTCTGAACCCAGAGGTTCCATAACTATCTGTCTACAGACCCAGCTCCCTGTGGTGTACTGCTCTATCTAATGACCCTCGATGTGCCTATGCCTGGCCTGAAATTCAGTAAATGCTCAATGAATGAAATTGACTCCTCCAAGTGAGACCTCTAGACGGGATGCCCTAGCCCAAGGGAAAAAGCGTGGTCTCAGCAAACTGCCCCTCCCCTCACCCCCCCACCCCGCTCCTCCTGTCTCTCCCTGTCTCTCAGGACAGGTGTCCAGGAACAATGAGGACATCTGGACTCTCCCTCTCACTCCTCTACCTGCCTTCCACGGGCCAGGCAGTGAGAGGAAGGGGGCAGGGGGAGGCACAAACGGCAGGCTTCTTTTGAGTTCATTCCTCTATCTTCTCCTGGATGCTTAGCCCACATCCAATCCACTGAGCAGCCATTTTTGGGTTGTAGATGGACCGGGGTGAATTCCAACAAGACTCAGTACTGAAGCAGCTGGAGGTTCTCAAAGAAGAGGAGAAGGAGTTTCAGAACCTGAAGGTAAGAAGGTCCAGCTGTGGGATTCTGACTTCAGCTCTGATGCCTAAGCCCCAGATCCAGACAAACAATGACCAGAAACCAGGAGGCCAGAGGTCACCTGGAGCACAGGTGCCTGTTCTCTCCCTGAGATGGGTGGCTCGTCTGCCCCAGGAGAGAGGGAAGGCTGAGGTCTCGCTGTCCTTCTCTCCCACGGCTTCCTCACAAGCACAATTTTAAAAATTAACTATCCCTGTTCTGGACAAAAACAAAAAACCCTTCAAGTCGGCTTCTCAGCGGGCTTTGCACCCCCCAGGACCTAGCGACCCATCGCCCTTGGAGCGCCCCCTGTCGCATCCCTTCGGGATCTCGCCTCCCCCACGGCCCGTCTCCCCCAACCCCCCACCCCTGCACTCAGCTGCCGGTTCCAGCCACACCGCTGTATCCCCAGCTGTCCCCTTCCTTCCTGGGTCGGGGAGGACCAGCTGGGCCTAGAAAGGCCCGGCCGTGGTGGGCGCCAGGCTGTGCCCGCCCGGTGACGCTGCTGTCGCTCCGGCCCCCTTCCAGGACCCCACCAACGGCTACTACAGTGTCAACACCTTCAAAGAGCACCACTCGACCCCCACCATCTCGCTGAGCAGCTGCCAGCCGGACCTGCGCCCCGCCGGCAAGCAGCGCGTGCCCACGGGGATGTCCTTCACCAACATCTACAGCACCCTGAGCGGCCAGGGCCGCCTCTACGACTACGGGCAGAGGTTCGTACTGGGCATGGGCAGCTCCTCCATCGAGCTGTGCGAGCGGGAGTTCCAGCGGGGCTCCCTCAGCGACAGCAGCTCCTTCCTGGACACGCAGTGTGACAGCAGCGTCAGCAGCAGCGGCAAGCAGGACGGCTACGTGCAGTTCGACAAGGCCAGCAAGGCCTCCGCCTCCTCCTCCCACCACTCGCAGTCCTCTTCCCAGAACTCCGACCCCAGCCGACCCCTGCAGCGGCGGATGCAGACTCATGTCTGAGGATCCCAAACCGGGGCTGGGGAGGGCTGCAGGGGCGCGGGGGTGGGGGGTGGGGAACAGGGTCGTGCCACCTGCTGGCTCTCCATTGACTGTGGGTGCGTTGCAGAGGACCCCAGAACCGGCTGCCTCCAGGATAACCCCCCGCCCCCCCGGAGGGCCTTGGCCACCGCCCTGCTCCGAAGCCCTGATCAAGCACAAACCCCGGTCCCTAGCTGCTGCGTGCCAGACGGGCGGGCGGGGTCGCGATTCGAGGATGCAGCTGAGTGCTGTGCTGTGCTCTGTGCTGGACACTCCGGTCCCAGCCCTTTCCTGGAGTCCCACCCCCACCCCCACTATAGGCGCTCGAGGCAGCTAGAACTTGGCTTTCATGAAACTGCCGTCCACTCTCCGGCCTCCCCGTGAGCTCTACCCCTTGCTGCCCACAGCCCTCCCCTGTGCCTGTTGCTCCTCCACAGTCCCAGGGAGGGGGGATGAAGCGCTTTCCAGCACTGAGCTTTCCCCCCAGCGCCCCCTGCTGCTCAGAGCCCAGACCCTGGATGCTGAGAAGCCAGAAAGGGCCCCGGAGCATCTCTCCCACCACACTGACCGTCAGCCCACCCCAATTTGTTAGGTGTTTTGTGTCCATATTCTTGCAGTTCTGTCCTTGGACTTGAGGCCTCTGAACTCTGAGGTGGGACTGGCCCCGGCAGGGACAGGTGTCCTGGGAGGGAGAGGGAGAGGCAGGAGGGAACATGGGCGCACCTGGGGAAACTTGCCCACCACTCCCCTCACCAGGCTGTGCAGTTCAGAGGCTCCCCACCCACCCCTGCTTCCTGTACTGCCTTCCTCCCCTACAGCACAGTCGGAGTTAATATAAGAAGTGTGAGAGCTTCTCTGGGCCGGGGTTCTTCCAACTGTCATTGCAGAGAGCATGTCCTGGAGCACGTAGGGCTTAAGGGGACTAGAGGTCAGGTCCTTGAAATGATGAGACTTCCCTTCTCAGCTGCTGAATCTCTAGGGGCCTAGATCCACACAAGGAACCATGGTCCTGCCTTCAGTAGGGCTCCAGGGGCAAGAGAGAAAGTCCATCTACACATCACCCCCCCCACCCACTCACCACCTGAAAATAAATGTTAGGGCCGTTACACCACCATATCCGTTCTGTCCTTTTGTTCCTGCAGAGCCGCGCGGGAAGAGTCAAGAACTCCGAGTATGATCTGGGAACACAAGGTTCTTTGCCCTCTGATTCAGTTGTCCTAGATAATGGAAGCAGGTGATGGTTCTGGTATTAACCGCACCCACAAGCAGGCTCCCTCCCCAGACGGTGTGCAAAGGCAGGACCCATGCCAAATACAGCATGGAGGCAACGTGGTCGTACTGGGCTTTGGAGGGGTCATTCTAGGCCTTTCTCTCGGTGATGTTCTGCAAGGGAAGCTCCCTCTGTCAGGGGTTCAGGGCAGGAGGCTCTCTTCAAAGAGCCTATGCCACTGAGCTCCCTAACACTCTGAGCTTTAATTAATGTCCAAATGGCCTTGTTTGAACGGAAGACTCCAGGTAGTGATGGCAGACCAGATGGGATGGACAGATAGGGGCAAGTTAGAATGTTGACAGTGTGGCAGGATCCAAAGGGAGCTTTGGAAAACGCAGTGTCCCTAAGGTTGGAGGTCCCTCCTAGGTTAGGCCCCTTCTTGTCCAACCTTCCCCAGTAATCCTTCCCCGTCATAGGAACCTGTACTCAAAAGTCTGTCCTTCTTTCCATATGTACTGATTCCTTGGATGGCCCCAACCACAGATTCTATACATAACATTCATAACTCCTCCACCCAGAAGAATGTCCTCCTTCTACCATATTTCCTATTGCCTCAAAATTCCCCAGTTCCCTAGATAACTTCCTTTGCAGCCCCCATGCCCAAGAGAGTAGAAACTGATAAGAAATGTAAATGTATATCCCAGTCCACATCCAGCTCCTAGTGCCGTTCTGGCCCCACATGGATGCCGGGATATTGGCCCCTGTGCTCTCTAGGTCAACCTTGACAAGGCTGCTTCTTTCCTGGACATGTTTTGCTTCCGCCAGCAAGGAACAAGGATCTAAGACCATATGCAAGGTGGTGTGCTGTGCTGGAAGAGGATGACTCAAAGATTAGTCCATTAATTCCTCCCAGCCTTCCCCACCTCAAAGGAGGGTGACACCTGCCTCCTAATTTTCACCACACCTCCCTTGTCCCTTACCCTTTGCCCCAGTCACATACACATACGTAGTTCTCATAAAAGGGTCTCCACCCATTCTTTCCTAGAATCTCAGGTCATGACAGCATAACCAGAAGATCAAGTGAGAACTCTGTTCTCCCGTAGAACAGAAGGAGCTCTCTCCCTCTCGAGCTTCAGGCAGTCGGGATAAGGATGTGAACTATCATGGCAGCAAGCAGAGAGCACAGGGGCTGTGCTACCAACACCTGGCCACGCAGAGCCCAACCCCACGAGCTCTCCCCAATGCACGAATCCAGCAAAGAACTGCTGAAGGGATAGGAGGTCCCAAGTAAGATCTTGGCAAAAGAGAAGAACAGAGAGGGGGGGACATTAGCAACATCTGAAGGCTTCTGGAAGGTCGAGGCCTTGAGAAGGAGCCTAGACTGCACTCCGTGCCCACCGAGGTTGTCCCCAGCCCTATTTCCTTCTCGCAGAACAGTGAGGGCACAAAAAGCTGGTAAAGGGAAGGGTTAAAAAAGGTTTGGAGGCAGAGGGAAGCCCTGGGTTCTCCTGTAGGTGATTTCAAATGAACTAAAATTAGCGCTCTACATTTGTAATCTTATTTAACCTTCATAAAGGATCACCATTTTACAGACGAGGGCATGTGGCTTCAAGAAGCCAGAAGATTTGCCCAAGGTCACAGGGCTAACAAGTGGCAAACTTGTTATACACACACGAGCTCCCCTGTAAAATGTCTCCATCCAAAACACAAACTCAAGGCCACTGTCATCCTAGAATATGATGAAAATGGCCAACGGTAAAGGCTACCTGCTGGTTCCCACCCCGGGGTGGGAGTGGGGGGGACAGGCTAATAAGCAAGGAGAAACCACGGCTCCATTAGGAAGGGACTGGCGTACTCCACCTCCAGTCCCCAGACGACCTGGAAAGCCCGCACTCCCGGGAAAACAAAGCTATTCTGTGTATCCAGTCACCCCCACCACTTCCACCAAGACCAGTATCCAGTTTTCTGATAGCTTTAAAATTCATTATTGGCTCCCAGTCCCTGGATGGGAGCCCGGTTTCTGATTCTCAGGCTCGCTATCAGTCTGGATAGCCCAGGGTCATTTCCAGTACCTCTTCGACTTTCATGGAACAGGAAGCACTCTCACATGATGAACTAGAATACCACAGCAAATCCGTTTCTGATGAAGATGATTGAAACAAGGGCTCTAAAGTAATAGGCCTCGAAGCTGCCTTTAAGCTTCCGGAGTGGAGAGGACTCGGGGAAAAGAAAATAAACATGAGGCCGTCCTTGGGAGGCTTCTCAGAACAGGAGAAAAGGAGCCAATGGAATTCCATTTCTCACTGCCTGTATGGGAGGCACACAGGGGGGTGTAAGACATGTGCTATTATGGAATTTGAACTGAAATCCCAAGGTACACACCCCAGGTTCCATTAGCTCTGCCCAGGTATCATGTGTGTGGTTTGTGGTTTACAAGGTCACCAGAAAAAAGAAGACCAAGGGCGAGGGGGGGTCCTGCCATTAGTTGATGCTCTAGGAAGCTTCCCCACCAAATAAACTCTTTATTAAAATTAGAAGTATAAGTAATTTAAATAAAAACGATCTTAATTTGCATAGAGATTTTTATTTAACATACCACTTGCTGTACCTATTTAAAGACAAAGGACATCTCAGCTAAATCTTAAATTTTACTTCCCTTTTACAAAAAGTCTTATAAAAACCTCTAACCTAAGTTGTTTTTAGGAGCTGTAACTGCACACCAGCCATTTATTTGCAACTTTAACATCAAAATTACCAGCAGTCTTTGAGAATCACTGATAAAGAGCTCTCACTCTGATGGTTACTTCTTGTTAGCAGTAAGGCTCCAATCATCTTTTCCCCAACCCCTTTATGTTTCCGTCTTTCTAACTAGGTCATAAAGTGGGGAAAATGAGAAAATTTTAAGCTAGTCATCTGTCTAAAAATAAAGATTTGTTTCCCTGGATGAATACATTCTTGGTATAAGGAAAGGAGGACTATCCGTTCTGTCTCTCTAACTCCTATTCCTCCTGGGTCCATCTCCCCCTCCTCTCTAAGGGCTAAGTCTTTGACATACGCTAAAAGCTTTCATTATCACAGGCCCTGTGGGTTTCTTCACTCCTACACAACCCTCATCTTAAAAAGGCCTTTTGTGAACACATGCCATTCACAAGCGGCATCGATGAATTGTGACCACATCCCCGCTGCCACTCCATGTCCCCAGAGCCCCTCTCTGGGACAGCCCACCCCCATGGCCAGGACATCCTCAACCCCTGAGCTGGCTGATCAGGGACCCTGAGCTATGCAAAGCTATCTCTTTCCTTTGCTTCTTAACCTTTGGCCCTTGAAAAAAAATATTTTTTTAAGATTTTATTTATCTATTTGTCAGAGAGAGAGAGAGTGCACAGGCAGGGGGAACAGCAGGCAGAGGGAGAAGCAGGTTCCCCGATGAGCAGGGAACCCAATGCGGGACTTGATCCTAGGACCCTGGGATCATGACCTGAGCCAAAGTCAGATGCCTAACCGACTGAGCCACCCAGGCGTCCCAGGCCTTGGACATATTTTGGAGTGCTAGGAAACCATTTAAATAATGCTCCGTTTTAACTGTCCTGTGTCATGAATCTAATTAATTAATGTTCAAAGACAAGGTAAATGGAGACTCAGGAAACAGGCCTTCTTTGGAAGAATCTGGGTCTTAATTAACTGGGGCTTCTTCCGAAATCTGTTACCAATTATGCAAGGGTACAAGTGCTACTGAGAAAAGGAGCTGAGTATGGGGATTCATCCTCTTGAAGGTCACCTTCAGTTAGGCAAAGACATTGTCAGGGGGATTAAATTAACAGATACCACTTTCACCCCTTTGTAAATTGTAAATTTGACCAGTAGGCAGTGTATTCGTTACACTATTGGACATCGCATTTGGGAGAAATACTGAATGAAGGAGGAATTTTCTGATAAGAACCTCCTCTCTTTTAATTTAAAAGTTTCTCTAGCTCTCCTGCCATGTGCGCCTACAGCAGTGGGACAGAAACCTACCGAGAAGAAGAACTGGGTACCATCTCCCTACCAGACTCTTAACTTCTACTTTTGTGTGAGGTCCCCCCCTCCCCGGAGAGAAACACATTTTTAAGCAAGAGAAGATACTCCTTAAGTGTTAAAGTTGGTGATGTGTGTAAATAGTGTTTTAGGAAGCCTCAGAATAATAGATAGTTCTGGAATAGCTTAGTTCAGTAATTCCAACTTCTATCCCCTAGGGTGATTTCAACATCTGAGCCTTCTCTCATTCCCTCCGCCCAGCTCCACCCACCCGGGTCGTGCCACATTCTTGAGAGAAATCTGTGTCTCTGCTGAGCGGTGGGTGGGCTTTAAATTGTTGGTCTTCTCCAGGAACCTAAAATCACCCCCAACAGTCTTTTCCCCAAATAAACTTTCGTCATACCCTCTGTGCTGACCCTCCCGGACAGGGCTGTGGTCTCGGCCACCTGCTCCCACCTTCTCCGTAATCACTTTCATGAAGTGGAGACTTCCAATGCATTTGGGCTCCCCCCACCAAATCTGACACCTAATGAGCTTCGAGGTTCATTTCTCGGGCACAGGATCCCCCAAGGGTCTCACTGCCAAAGAACTGGACCAGAAAACAGGCTATCACTACAGACACTCACCATATATCCCTCCCTAGACTTTTAAGCTGGAAAATTTTCCTGGAACCATGTCTGGGTGCAGAACCATGGGAATGCTCAAAACGAACACATAGTTGTCTGAAGCTATAATTAAGACATCGAAAAGGTCAGAGGGTCTAGAGGAGAGCATCCCAACTCTGAGATTGACCTTGTCTACCTTTGCTTAGGAACCCCTTCTGGAATGCCATCAAAATGGGTCATGTTGCCCAAGAAAGCACTTTCTCCAAAGACCCCTGAAGGCATCTGACTTCAGCTTGAAAATCACTGCCAGAGAGCAGTATGAACTCACTGTTCACTGTTTGATTATGCAAAGCCTGCATCTGAGTCATTTCGCCAATGTCGTACTTGTTGTGGGTGATTTGAAGACAAAGACTTTTCTGTATGTTACTCGGTAACTGCGCAAGTATTTTGGCCTTCCAGATGTATCCCTCACCTGTTTCATATGTTTTCCGGGATTTTCCATCACGCAAGGCAGCTTTCCAATCTAATATTTATATCATACTTTACAGTCTGCACAATGTTGTCACAACCATATTCCCATTAGATCCTTAAAACCTCACTGTGACACAGGCACGCGTGACACAGATGGAGGAGCAGAGGTGTACTTGGCTAATTACATGACAGCAGGGAGAACCCACGATCGGACCATCCGTATTTTTTGTGCACTACATCTTGCCGCCTCAAAGACAGAACTGTTTCCGAGCTCAAATTTTTTCATAAGCTAGACAGCCTCTGGGGTAATGCAACTGGATGTACTTATGTCCTCAGAAAGTGTAAATAAAAACCCGAAGTGTCCAAAATTAAGGCAACACCATGTGATGTGAATAGAATATCATTTATTTAAATGTGCCCCTGAGCTACATTAAAGGCCTGAACTCTGTCTGACCCAGCTAGGCGGTCGCGCTGGGGATCCCTTCACTTCTCCGGGCCTCAGTTTCCCCCTCTGTCCACACTGGATGCAAATCTCTTCCACTCCCTCGCGGTCCAAGTCCCTTTCGCCCAGGCCTCTGAGGTGAAGTCAACGTAGGTCACGTGAAGGAGGCCCAGCCGGAGGCAGAGGAGCCCTGGTTTACACCGGCTGAGCAAACTCGGGCAGAGGGGCGCAGATCCCCCAATCCGACCAGGTCTCCCTCTGCAGCCGTCGCCAGGCCCTGAGCCGGTTGCCAGGGAGGCGCCGGCCTCAGAGGAGGCGGGGCGCTGGGGTGAGTGCCCCAAAGGACTCCAGGGTGGACTGCGGGAGGTCGCCGCCCGTCCCCACCCGGTTCCCACCCTGGCCAGCGTAGCCACCCCCCTGCCGCCACCGCACTCCGCCCTACAACCCGCTCCTGCGACGCATGCGCACCCGGGCCTCCGCCCCAGCCGCTGGGGGCGGGGCAAGCCCAGCGCCGTAGCTTCTCCGCTGCCTGTAGGCCAGCGGGAGAGAAGCGCGCGTGCGCCTAATCAACACCGTTCAAGGACGCCAGGGATTAGGTTGGGCTGTGCGCGCAGACCAGACCCTGGAGTTGAGAGAGGCCGTGAGCTCATCCTGGAGTCTAGACTGCTGGAGCAGTGATGCTGGATGCTTGTTAAATTTCCAGATTCCTGGGCCGCCTCCCCCGCGGCCTGGATAAGACCCAGGTATGCATTCTTAAATCACCCCCAGATGGTTCTGGTGTAAGTGGCCCTCAATGGCTGGACCACCCTCCTGGCTCAATCAATGTAGGAATCGGACGGAGCATAGACATGGAGAAATGACTGACCCACGGTCGTACAGAATGACATGCCAGAGCCCTGTATCGAACCCGGATGCGTAGACTTGCACTCACATGCTTTCGCATCTTGTTCCCTACTTCCCCTCCTGACTCATTTTCAGGGCACGTTTGTTTAATCAGTACCAGGCAGACAGGGAGGCAGTTAGTTCATTCTCACTGGTTGAGCTAACGGAAGAACGACAGTCCTTTTCTCAGAACACCGAAAAACCCCATCCAGCCGCTCCAAATCAAAGCTCTACTCCCCGTTCTGACTCTGACATTGGACCGGTACTAAGGCACCCTGCAATGTGCCTTGGGGCTGGGGCACACTGGAGAGAGCTGAGCCCACCCAAAGGAACAATGGCCAGTCTAGATGTGTCTGTCCCCTCCCCTCTCAATCATGAAATTCGCTGCATATGGCATCAGAAGCGTAACCCAACAAGAATGTAAAACGTTCCCTCGTCTATATGCATGTGTGTGGAGTTTGGGGGGGGGCAGGGGTGGGGGGTCTGACCCATCCCTGTGTGCTCGATTCTGGCTCAAGTTTAGGAGTGTTCAGTAACAGGCAGTGGCCCCAGTCCAGGACAGCTGGATCGTATGTGCTGACAGCTACTTTCAATGGCCCTGGATGGGGAAATGGACACTCCCTTGCATACCCTCACAAGAAGCTGCTGGGCAGGCATCAGGGATAGGCAGAACTCAGATCCCTGCACACGTTCACACCCCTGCTGGAGTCAACAGGTTGTCCCCCACTCCCCCACCCCACAACACCCAGGTCAAAGCCTGGGAGACAAAGCTTACCCCCCTGTAGAGTGGAGAGGGCTAGGGGCTGCAGAGGCTGGGGCCGTATTTGCTTTCAGACTCCCCCTCTCCCCTAGGGAGAGCACGGTTAGTGGTTAGCAATAGAGGCAATTCTATGCCCAGGGATGGTCCTCAGGACTGTTCTGGGGCCTAAGGATAGGTGTTCGCAAGGCTCCTCCAACGTTCGGCCCAGAAGTGGGTCATCTTCCCCTGCTTCTCCCAGATCTCTGCCCCTCTTTATCTGTCCTGTCCCAGTCTCACTGTCTCAAAACCTCAAGGCTGCAACTCTTTCCGAGAAAGCCAAGAACACAGCTGTGAGTCCCATTCCCTGTGGGGGAGTTCCAGCTCTCCCTCCTGGCTCCAGATGTAAAGGAACAGCTGTGGGGGTGGAAAGATGCCCAGTTGGCAGCTAAGCAGGGCCTGGGAAGATGGAGAACAAAGCAGGGAGATACAGGCAAATGGCAGGGCTCTCCTAATTCTAGAAACCCAGGGAAAACAGCATTTGTCCCCTGGCCCGGCAACCGGCGGGACAGGCCTTGCCAAATCCCTCAGACGTGGCCCAAACCCTCCCCATCCCAATCCTGGCAGCCTGGGCCACTGGGCAGGACCTTCTGTAAACTCCATTTTATGATTCCCACTTAATCTGAGAAAGGAAACTTGGCTTCCTTTGTCTTACTCCACCCCTGTCCTCAAACACACACCTCCCAGCATGAGGTTTCAGAAAGGAAGGCTTGGAGGGGGAGAGAGAGGGAGCGGAGAGAGGAGGATGGGTTTCGGCCACTCCCATCGGGCATCCTCCTGCCTCTCCCTACCTTTAGGATGTAAACCAGGATGAAGAAGGCCAGGCTGGGTGTCCAGCAGACAGCCCACTCTGGGTGCCACCCGCGTGCCTGCTTCACCAGGGGGACAATGAACGACTTGGCACCAAGCACTGTACCCAGTAATTGTTTCTTGAATGACCGTGGCCTCCTCTGGGTCCCACAGGGTCCCAGAGACACTGCTGGTCTTTAACAAGCCTGTCTAGTGCTAGGACAGGGTGCCCCCTGCCATGCCCACTTGCCCCCATCCATGTCCTCCCCAACCTGAAGGACACAGGGTGTCACAACTGCTCCCATTTTAGGAAAAATAGTTTAATGTTAGGTTTCAAACCTCTTTTCTAGATGAGGGCCCATTCTCTGTGGGACCCCCATCCCAGTGCTCTTCCCATGCCTGCTGGGAGATAGCAGCCCCTCTCCGAAGGGCACCCGCCCGCTCCAGACGTCCCTGCCCTCCTGGGAGGCCTACTCTGGGGCTAGGCTTTAGCAGGTCCTGCACTTTTGTGTTTTTATCACAAGTGGGCAGAACACTGTATTTTGCCCCTTTTTTGATGCCATGGGACCAGCCCGTGGCACGTTCCTACCCTTTAATTAAATAGCCCATTAAATAAGCCCCCGGCCCTGGTGGAGATGGGGCACACGGCACAAAGCCCGCGCCTCAGATGGCCTCCAGCCACCCTGGGCCTCCACCCTGACTGGATCCAGCCGCCTTGAGAGCAGCCAGGGGCACGGCCCTGTCTCAGGCCTGGCCAGTACCAGGACCCCTCTCCACACAGGGAAGGGGGAGTCCAAGCGCATCACCAGGCACCCCCACAGCTACGGATGGGGTCGTTCAGGCGGCCAAGCGGGCAGACGGGTGGATACAGCTTCCGCCCCAGTCAGAAGAACGTGAGGTTCTTGACTGCTCCGATCTCCAGCATCCGCTTGATGGCCAGGGCCTCCTGGGAGACATTGTGGCCTGACCCCTGTGGAGACAGCCAAGGAAGCAGACTAATGGACTCCCAGGGACCTCCCCGGCCCAAGGAGCACTCTCTGATGCCCCCCACAGTCCCCGCACTTCTGGGAGCTCCCTGCCCGGGGTTGGCTCCCAGGAGGACAACACGACCCGTATGGCCAGATACCGAAGACTCAGGCTAGAAGACCAGGGGTCTGAGTTCCAGTTCTGACCCTCGAGCAGCATCTGAGCCCTTAGCACCACTCTCACCGCCCCCTCCCAGGGTCCCCAGCTCTGTCCCAGCCAGCTCGGAAGCAGGGGCCGCTTACCGCCATGGACTTGAGTGTGATCTGTTCATAGTAGTGAATGGTCTGCTTCCTGTTGTGGGCATCTGGGTAGCCAAAGCCGGCGATATGCACCAGGTCGCAGAGGTGGAGTGCCAGCGTGATGGCCAGCAAGCCGGTGGTGGGCTTCTGAAAGGGTTGGGGGGGGATATTAGAGGGAGACCTGCATCCTTCCCCGCCTTCTAGGCTAGCATTTCGCAATAGACTTTCACGGAAATGTTATTCCTCTGTGCCGTCTACAATGCGGTCACCGGCCATGTGCAGCTTCTGGGCAGGGGCGCCAGGCTGGTGCAGATGCATGTGAACCGACTCTTTCACTTTATTTAATTGTATACTTAATTTAATTAACTTAAATTTAAATGTAAGTAGCCACAGGTAACTCAGGGACACCAGGCTGGAAGGCCGACCCAACACACCTCGGGGAGGGCTTGGGCCTCGAGGCAGTGATTCCGCGTTGAGCGTTTTATCCTGCAGAACACGAGTGTGTCCGGTCTTCACAAAAGCACTTGGAGGTGGACACATTTTACAGATGGGGAAACTGAGGCTGACGACTTCATTCAAGGAGTGGAAAGGTTCTGCTCTCTGCCTTGGAAAACCTCACCTCTTTCAGAAAACCTGGGGGGCCCCCCACTCACGGGCTGTGTGGCCCTTGATGAGGATGGGTTCTCCCCTTCCGTGAAGTGGGGACAGCAGCACTGTTCCCACCCACCTTATGGGCTGCTCTGGGGGGAGACCTACTTTCTCCATCCCTAATTTGTCCACGGGGATGGGCAACGTGATACCCTAACTTCAACCCTTTTTTTTTTTTTTAAGATTTTATTTATTTGTCAGAGAGATAGAGAGAGTACAGGCAGGCAGAGAGGCAGGCAGAGGCAGATGGAGAAGCAGGCTCCCTGTGGAGCAAGGAACCCGATGTGGGACTCGATCCCAGGTCCCTGGGATCATGACCTGAGCTGAAGACAATCGCTTAACCGACGGAGTCACCCAGGCGTCCCAGATCTTGCCTTCCACAGCTCCAACACCCTGCCTTCCTGACCACTACTGCCGCCCACTCCCATTTACGAACTGCTCCCTGGACCTTGTCAGCTCAGATTTGCCCCAGTGTCCCTTCTGAGCATTGCCGTCATTTCATCTGTCTCTTCCTGCTGGGGTTTTCCCCTCCTGTTGTTCTGACTACCACTACGTTCTTACCCAGTTCACATGTTTGCTGAACCACATTTCCAGGGCCTGCTAGATTGCTCTGCCTGGTCACCGGCTCCTGGAACCCACCAGACTCCTCTCCCCCTGAATTCCCTATATTAGTTAAGCATGTTACCACCCAGCTAGCTGTCTAAGCTGGAAACCTAGAATTACGAGAAATCTCTCAACTTCACCTGCAAAATAAATGGTGTTGCAGGAGGTCACTAAAATAGCCCCCAGTGACCCTTGGGTGTACGTGGAACCTACCAATCTGAGACGTAGGACATGATATTCAATTGCCCTACAGGTGCCATTGGCCCTAAGATAGAGAGAGCATCCTGGTGGGCTTGACCTCATGAAATGAGCTTTAACATCTGAGTCTAGAGGTCGGCAGTGGAGGAAGTCAGGGGTGGAATGCACAAGAAGGATTTATCGTGTTGTTGCCGGCTGGAAGGTGGAGGGGGCTCTCTCGAAAGAAACAGACACAATCTCTAAGAGCTGAGGGTATCAAGGCTGAAAGCCAGCAAAGGAAACAAGACCTCAGTCCTGGAACCATAAGGAACTAAATACCTCTGACAAGAAGGACCCTGGAAGTGTGTTCCCCCCACCCCACTCCAGCCTCCAGATAAGAACTCAGCTGTGCCCCGCTGGACCGCTGACGGCCAGAACTATGAGTCTATCAGTAGGCAGTACTTAAAGCCACTCAACTCTGGTGGTTTGTTAAGCAGCAATGGGAAGCTGCTATATCCAGGGTATGCCTTCCATTTCCCCCTCCCACAGCCAGAAGGTGGGTCCTGGTTCTTCTCTTGTCTCCCCGCTCCAGCCTTCCTCCTCTGCCGCACACCCAATCAGAGGCATGAAATGCCTCCTTGCTGCTCCCCTCCACTTCAGTTGTGCTAGAACTCAGTGCTGGAGGAGCTGGTTGGTCTTGCCAAAGGAAATACCCTTTCTCCAAGTCCCTGCCTGATGGGCCCCATGACCCCTCAAAGGCCCAACTCCAAGACCACCTCCTCTGGTTGGGGGGTGGGGGGACTCCCAGCAGAGGTCTGCCCCTCCTCTCAGCTCCTCCAGCATTGGGAACAACTCCCTACTAGGGCATTCTGCCACTGAGTGTCCTCAAGGCAAGGTGCATGTCCTACACCCCAAGTGTGCAAACATGAGGCCAGGGACTGAGCAGCCACAAAAGAAGGCATTCAACCTAAGCCGAATCAGAGTAGATATTCAGTGAAGAATAAAAATATTTTGCTGTGAAATTTGGCAAATACAGTGAGCATCCCCTGTGTACCAATCTCCGTGATAGGCATGTTATATAATTGTGTTTTTAAATTCTACAAGGGCCTTAAAAGGTCAGTACGAACACTGAACACCGTCCTCACCACACAGATAAGGCTCCCAGTGGCCAATCTACCCAAGGCCACAGAGTAAGAAGCAGGACAGCCAAGTCCTGGCGATGTTTACTAGCTATCTCCGACAACTACTATCCCACACGGCCTCTCTAGGGGTTCAGACGGCACGTGTGGAAGTCCTTGGGAAAGTAGGGCTAAAACGCAAACCACAGCTTGCAGAACTGTACTGTGACTCCCCAACCTGACACATGGCACGGAAGCAGGGCACACAAGATAAAACGAAGCTCGAGCTCCTTTAATTCACTCTGACGAATCCATTCCAAGATATAAGATCACAGATAAAGTGACATAGCCAACTGCAGACATTCTAAAGTCAAGGCCACAGACTGTTCCAGCAACTCCCTAGTTTATAAATTCTGACCAGCGCCTGCCAAAGCCTCTAACTCTGGCCCTGAGCCTTATAAAAACGCTCCCCTAACTTCCTGCTCGGCAGACATCCTCCCCCAACTCTCCCCACCCACAGCCAAATACACTGGACTGAATACAGGGGTCTGGGAGCTGTTCAAATGCAACCTGGGGTCTCTGTTGTTACTTTCCCCCCCTCTTGGGGTCCTCCAGGGCTTCCGAAGCCTCTAGAAACATCCTGTCCCAGCCTCCGGATTCCCAGCCCGCCGCCCACTGTCACCCGCACGCACCTGCTTAATCTTACGCGGCTGCTGCATGGGAAGGCTCAGCAGCTTGTCCGCTGCAATCTCCATGAAGAAAGGGTTGAGAATCCGAACCTGCCTGGGGTTGACGTCCCAGATGAGGGGAGGCTGCTTCCAGAAGCCCTTTCGCACCTGCGGGGCATACGATTGGAAGGGAGAGATGGGGGTGCGCGCATGTCTGTTTCTCAAGTCCAGCCGGGCAGTGCTCAGTGGGCAGATGGGGTCCACATGATGGCGGAGGCCCCCAGGAGTGCAGGGTGAGCCGGGAGGGACGTGGAGGCCAGGCCCGCACCCAAGAGGGAAAGGGTGACCAGAGAGGAGTGGGGAGAGGTGGGAGGATCCTACTGGGGGGGGGGAGCAGTGACAAGCTGTGTAGGGTAGCGGGTCCAATTACTGCCCACTTCCACCAAACAGGTGGAAGGGGCTTAAGCGTGGGGCTGCGTAAACCCTTGGTGAAAATGCTCGATGGGACCAGTGTCAGCATCTGACTAGATGAGAAAAAGACACAAGGGACACCACCCGGAAGGACAGACCTCCTGTTCTAGCCTACCCCTGCCTGGAGAGGACTACTGACCAGCTGCTTTCCTCCCAGGTTTCTCAATGGCACACACATTTTCTGGCAGCTTCCCTGGCCTGGGCAGCCTCAAGCTTGGAGTGCCCACCTCATGCCCGCAGGCTGTCAGACCCTGGCTGCTGTGGTGGCTTCTCAGAAGCCCCACAGAACACGGAGTTCACACCTTCCCCTCCTGGGCTTTCACAGGGCAGACATTGTAGAGCGTGAGGTCCTCAGATAGGCAGGGTCCCGTCTCGGAGCCCCACCCTCTCCCATCCCCCGAGTCCCCGCTCACCCTCTTCTTGTCACTCAGGATGGTCTCAATCCAGTGGAAGTCCATTGCCTTGAAAGCTACCAGGACGAGGAGTGTGTCTGGGTTGTTCTCCACTTTGGGGTCGAAGTGGGCGGACTCAGGGTAGAAGAGACGCATGGTGGTCTTGGAGCCCACGTCGCCCTCGTAGCCAGCCACTGGGGCATTGTTCAATCTGAAAGGCCGGGAGGAGGAGGCCCGTCAGCCGGAGGCCCATGGGCCTGTCGACAGTCCCTCCCAAACAGAAGGGACCAGCGCCCAAGCTACAGACCTGATGACCACGTCGTACTTGTTGATGGCGTCCCCCAGCGAACTGTTGCGAAGCCGGTGCCCGTTCCCCACCACCACGCAGCGGCGACACTTGAGACTGCCGTGGGAGACGGTGATCAGCCCCCGGGGAGACCCCTGTGCCCGTGCTGCTGAACTCCTGATCTGGGTCTGCCTGGGGCCCGGCTCGGGATTCCTTCCCAGGCTGCCTCGGCCTCTGATACCCACGGACCCGGCATCTCCAAGGAGCCTCACTTAGGGTCCTGCTGACTTCCCAGCCCTGGGCTTTCACGGCAGAGGAACTGAGCAGAGAACAGAAGGCGGAGGAGGAGAGGAGGGAAGGCTCCTAGTGGGGACTAATAAGAAATCCCATTTCAAAGCCCCCTCGCCTGCTGCCCAGGTCCGCGTGTCATTAGGGCAATACCCTGCCTGCTCCAGCGCCCGAATGCCCAGGTCCAGTTGCTGTGGACACTGGCGTCCCTGCCTCCCCTGGAGACGGGCAGGCTGGAAAGAAGGGTCAAATTGGCCCCAGGGGAGCAGAGATAGGAAGTCTCACTGGGAGGTGCTGGCCCATGACTATCTCTGGGAGGCGGAAAGGAGAAGGTGCCCAGACTCGGGGCAAGGACTGTCTCCTTACCTCTGGATGCTCTCTGGGATGGAGTAGCTGGTGACGGCTAGAACCCGGAGGAGCAGGTCTTCTACAAAAAGATGCAGATTGGGAGGGGCCAATGACAACAGCCAGCTTCCTGAAGGCTGCCAGCTCTCCCTCCACTGCTCCTCAGAGCCTCTGCTGCCCCCTCCTCCCCTGACCTCAGCATCGGAGCCTGGCTCAGAGCGCGGGCACCGGGACCATGAGCAGCAGAGAGCGAGAAGCAGCGTGGCCGAGGTGAGCCCACCATGCCCATTCACCCAGCCGCTCTTACCACTCCCCTTGGTCCCGTACGGCAGCTCATAGGCAGACGGTGTCTTGACCCAGAAATAATCCTTCAGCTGCAGGAAGATGGGCTGATCTCGGGAGTAGCTGCGGAGGTGAATGCAGGGCCGGGATGAGAAAGGGATTAATCTTAAAGAAGCCAGAAGCCAGGGTCAGGTCAGGCCCCTGACTAATATTCTATATGTCATATATAGTAGTATGTAATATTGTACATAATAATTATTACATATTATGTATTAATATAATATTATATATAATTATATTTTGGTGATATAATTATATGATATTTTATGGTATAATAATGTAATATGTTATATAAACTATATATTTATATACTTAAATATTTTAATATACAGTAATATATATTCATGGCATATGTTTTTATATTATATAATATATAAAAGTATAATATATAATAACATTATATATAATAAACATATTATTTATAATATATAAAAGTAATGTATAATATATAATATTTGGGGCCCCTGAAACCTCCAACTCAATGTATAAATTATATTAATGGGGCACCTGGGTGGCTTAGTCGTTAAGCACCTGCTTTTGGCTCAAGTCATGATCCTGGGGTCCTGGGATGGAGCCCCCCGTGGACCTGCTTCTCCCTCTCCCACTCCCCCTGCTTGTGTTCCCTCTCTGGCTGTCTGTCAAATAAATAAAAATCTTTTAAAAATTATATTTATATATTATATATATATAATATTATATAATAACATAATTATTCTGTCTTACTATATTGCTTATATATCTGTATGTTCAAGGGCCTCTCCTCCCCTCACGGGTCACCTAACCCATGTCCACTAACACGTTCCCCTCCATCTACACCAGCACTGAGGCCCCCACCCTCTGAAACTCCCCGCCCACCTCTCCCTATACCCGCCCCACCTCAGCCTTAAGTACTTACTTGCCGAACAGCTTAGAGGCCTTCCTCTCCACTTCCCCCTGGAAGCACGGCTCCTTCTTCTCTGGGATGGGAAAATAAAAACTAGAGACAGAAAAGGGAGAAGGCAGGAGCTCCAGTCAGACCTCTCGGGCCCAGGGGCCAGCATCCCAGGCAGCCTCCACTTTCTCCCATGACATAGGTCCCCAGGTCCCAGCAAGTGACGTGCAGGGTAGAATCATCTCAACCCAAGTTCACTCTGAGACCAACTCTTGGCAGATCCAGCTCTCCTTTCTCTGAGCAGCTCTAGGGAGGCGTCACAAACCTTGCACCCTGAACCCACTACCTAACCTTCCTGGAAGGATTTCACGCTAACAGCTGGAGGAAGGGGCCATACCCTCGCCCTCTGAACCCTCCCAGCCCCACTAAGTCGGCCACCCCCAACACTCCATCCCTGAGCCCATTGCTGAGAAGAACCAACGGGAGGACCAGGAAGCTAGACCCAAGCTCCAAGTACCTGTCTTCCCGGGAGATAGAATACCACACCATGACGACCAGGACCAGAGCCAGCATGGCCAGGAGCTTCCAGCCTGCAGGGCACATGCACAGAGGAGCTAGAGGCAGGGACAGGCAGAGACGGCCCCAGGCCACCGACCCTGTTTTGGGCCCCTGCCACCTCCAACTCAAGCAGACCCGGTCCCCGGCCCTCGCCTGGCTGTGGCTTTCCAGCACCGGGCTTGAGCCTGTGTTTCTATGGTCCTTCAAGATAAACAGAGGGCCCCCTGGCCATCTGCCTGTCCCTCCACAGCCCCCAAGCGGGTCACAGATGCTGAAGACTGCTTCTGGGGGGCCCATCCTTCAGGGTCGGGGAGCCCTGGGACAACACTCACGGGACTTGCTGATCATGTTTCTCAGCGGGTAGCAGGGTTCCTGGGGAGAGCTGTCATCCTGGCTGCCTCGGGCCACCTAGGAGGTTAGGAGTCACAGGTGTGTGGTCAGCTCTGGAAACCTTCTACCTAGAGCCTGGAGGACACAACCGCAGCCTGCCTTTCCTTCTCCAGAAGGCACAGAGCTGCTTCCGGGGTGGCCACCCAGAGAGCAGACATCCTCTAATCCCTTGAAAGCAGCATCTGGGGTCCAGGTGGGGCAAGGGAACCCAGATCACACTCCTCAAAGATGAGGTCCCACGCCAGACTGGCCTGTTCGAGCTTCCCTGGCGTGGTTTCTTGGTCCCCTTCCTCAGTTTGACCTGGGAAGGGCCAGCTCCAGGAGGCAGATGGGAAGTTCTACCCACCTTTGCCATGGAAGTGAACTGTATGGGGCTATGATTTGTAATTTAGGCAGTGGACGTTTGTCATTCTCTGCCATCCAAAGCAGTCCCTTGTCTCTGCTACCACCCACCTCTCTGTCCTCGGTCTTCCACCACTCCAGCCAAACAGATCCACTCTGGCCTGGCGCTGGGGCTGTGGATGGTCCCCCAGTCCTTCTAGATTCTAACTAAATGCAAACAGGGTCCAAGCCCTCATCCTCCCAGCGCCGGGGGGTGGAGGGAGTTCCATGGAGGCAACTGTCTGAATGGGAGTGCGGGGGAGGGCAGGCATTGGTCAGAGAAGATGGGAGACCCTTTGGCATGGCAAGGACAGGGCTCTGGAAGGGGGTCAGCTGCTAAACGCACATAAGCAAAGAGGTCCCTACACCCAAACAGCCAGGGCCATGCTGCAGAGTCACAGGGGAAACAATTTAGGCAGCCTGCACAGAACACCAAGAGGTGCGGGACGCCAGGCGCCATTTCTGTCATCCACGCAGTGTTCCCCACCCCCGTCACCCGGATCAGAAGTTACCCTGGGCCGCTTCCTGCAAACACAGATTCCAGGGCTCCTCCCGGGGTTTGCTAAATCAGAGAGGGCGGGACCTGGGACAGGCATTTTCACAAGCAGCTCAGGTGATCCTTGGGATCCACTGGGGACAGGGACGGAAGCTCCAGCTCTCAGGGAGACCTGGAAAACCTCCAATTATTTCCTCAGGGCAGGAGACAGCATCAGGATGAGAGCTGGGTTTTGTTACTAATCATAAATGAATTATCCTGAACACTGTCCTATTATGGAGTTGATGCTCTGCCCCCACGCTCCGCTCTGAGTCCACAAACACCAAAGAATGAGAGTCTTGGCAGGGAGTGGGGGGAGGGGTGTGGGACCAGAGCCAGGTATCCCCAGGAAAGTCAGGAGCACCCATCCCCAAACCCCAGTAGGGATGGAGGATGACCCTATCTAGTGAAGTTCTGGATTTGTAGTTAGAAGACATCAGTGAAAGTCACGGTTCTAGAAGCTTCTCCGACCCCTCCTCCGAAAGTGTCATGCCTTCTTCCTACAGCCACTGCCAAGTCATTCCTCACCCCGGCACAGTCCAGAGCACTTCTCCTGATCTATACTGAGCCTAGTAATTTCCTTGCTTGCTCTCTGTCCTCCCCACTGGAGTATGAGCTCCGTGAGGGTACCAATGCTCTGTCTGATTCCCAGCATCCAGCACGCGGCCCAGCACATAGCCAGTGCTCAGGAAGTACTACTGATGAATGGCACATTGGGTTACCTTGGCGGTGGGGGGGGGGTCACTTGTCCCTCTCTGACCCTCAGTTTCTTTGGCTGTGCAACTGGGAAGTTAGCCTAAAACATATTTTAAATATATAAATATTGTGTAGAACTATTTATATATTTGTATTATGGAGACGATGTTCTGCTCCCACGCTCCACTCTGAGTCCACAAAAAAATATATATTTTGCAGCTCAAAATATATTTATCACACCAGCACCACGGGCATCACTAGGGACCTTATTAGAAATTTATAATCTCAGGGCACCGGGGTGGTTCAGTCAGTTAAGCATCTGACTCTTGGATTTTTGCTCAGGTCATGATCTCAGGGTCATGAGATCGAGCCCACACTCAGTGGGGAGTCTGCTGGTGTTTCTCCCTCTCCCCTTCCCCCCTGCTCGTGCTCTCTCTCTCAAATGGATAAATAAATCTTAAAAAAAAAAAAAAAAATGCATGCTCTCCTGCCCCTCCACACTGACATGAGGATTTGCACTTGAATAAGATCACCTGATGAGTCACAGGCACATTCAAGCCTGAGAAACACTGGTTCAGGTGGATGTTTTTGACCTTGACTGAACAGGAGAATCGCCTAAGGTGCTAACATTTTTTAAAAATAAGAAATAATTAAGAGCATCTGGGTCCCACACCTTGGAATTGGGACTTGATGCGTCTGGCCCAGCAGCGGAATCTGCTCGAGCTCCTCGGGGGATTCTAACAAGCCGTGAGAGTTCGGAACCGCCGAGGACAAGGGTGGTGAGGATGTCCGCATGACGGCCGAAGCAGGCCTCTTGGACTTTGAGGTGTGCCTTCTGACTCAGTGGGCGAGGCTGGACACGAATTCTAACCAGCTCCCAGGTGCTGCCCGGCTGCTCCGTGGGAACCACGCTCCGTGCTGCAGAGCTCCACACCAGGATCCTCCCAGCCCTAACACCTCCCAACTTCACGAACCTCACCCTCTCCTCCCTTCCACTCTCTCTCCGTCTTCGTGACCAGGACTCACTCCATTTCCTGGCAGCTCCCTTTGTATCAGTAGGTCATAACACTGCTGGCCTGAGTGGCCTAAGGCCAGGACCTGAGGAGTTTAAAAATATAGAGAGGCCTCAGCCCCAGTCTCCGAGATTCTGATTTAATGGGTTAAAGGCAGTGTCCAGGCACTCCTAAGTGAAAAACAAAACAAAACCCAACCCCCACCCCACCTCTCTTACGGGGAAGCCAGCATGGACACCAGCACTTCGAGCGAGCTCCACAGTAACTGAAAGACACAGACTCGACCGCCCTCCAGGCCCCACCAGGGTGGCGGAGACCTTCGGCAGCGGGAGGTGAACACAGCGGACTAGTCGGATCCCAAGCAACACGGCAACGAGCCCCCTTTGACCTCCTCCCCAGAAAGCCTGCCTGGCAATGGACGTCTTGGTTCCCAAATGGTGTTGGTGTGTGAGAAGCAGACAGCTGAGGCTTAAAGTTGGCCCCAAGACCCCCCCACCCCAGTCTGGGTGTCATCAGCCCAGCCCTCCCCTCCCTGGGCCAAGCCCTGACCAGAGCCCGGCAGCCGCAGACATTCCCGGCGCCCGAGCTTGGCCGGTGGCGGCTGCCCCAGGTGGACCCACAGCCTTCTCCCGGCCGTGGGCCGCCCCGCGTTATTGACCAGACCCCTGGGTACGAAAGGACACGGGGAAAGTCACAGGACAGTACCTGGGCCAGAGAGCAGGACTCTGCTCCACTCATGTCCAACATGCAGCAGCTCCTGCCTGCCACCAGCTCCCCCGACACACCAGGCAAAGCTGACCCTGGGGCAGGAAGTCCACGTGCTCTCAGGGGCTCTGCCAAATAGCACAGCAGTCCCTCGCTGACCTGAGGCCGCGAGCACGGCCCCGGACCTCGCTGGAGGGCAGAGCCCAGGGCACAGGGTGAAGCATGAAGTCCCCGGAAGGGGCCACTGTGCCTCGGGCTGGGCGGACACTCGCCGCCTCACACACAGCAGGCACCCACCTGCTACCTGAAGCAGAAGGAACGGAATGCGCACCCGCCCAAGGGCACAGCGTGATGCCAGGTCCCTCGGACCCCTGGGGCCCAGCGAAGGGATAAGGTCAACTGTCCCCGAGCAGGGGTCTGGGAAGACCAAGGCGGGGAGAAGCAGAGGCTCCGTTCTTATCAGTTCAGAGACCTTGAGCAAGTCACGTAATCAATGTCACCGTCCCTTTGTTTCTGCAGGGAAAACACTGGAGCTGCCTGCTAGCCCCATCTAGACTCAGCCACCCCTCCTGTTCCCTCCAGTGCTTCCACCAGACACCGATCCCCGCTCCCCTCGCCAGGACCTTTCCATCAGGGATCCCCCTTCGCCCTGCTTCTTCCCACTCTCTCCTCTTCACTCCTACTAAACAGACTTCGATCCCCGCCCCCCCCCCCAACAAAGCCCTCTCTGCTTCCACCTCCTCTTCCGGCCATCCCTGCATATCCACCTCCGCTGGTCACACTTCTGTATCTGTGCCCTATCCTCTCCGACCCCACCCCGGCTCCCACCTGGATTTTCATGCAGAAATGGCTCCTCCTCCTCCTGAAGCCATCAGCGGCCTCATGCCAAACCTGAGGAAGTTCTATTTTCTCTGCCTCCTACCCTGAAGGCTTTGATACTGTCGGCCAATGCCTGTGGCTTCTGAGTCAGGACTCTCCCTGTTTCCCTCTCGGTGACAGTCTCCTCTGGCCCCAGTCCCTTTAAGAGCTGGCATTCTCCATGGATCTGTCCTTGAACCTTTGCTCTCCTGCCTGTTTTTACAGGACAAGTTCATTCATTTTCAGAGGTCTGCCTGCTGCTCCTACCCTGATGAGTCAGACCCTCCCCAGACCCCACCCTCGTGTTTCTGGTTGCCTGTGGCCCTTCCTACCTGCATCTTCCTTAACTCTCCACAGTTAACACGTCCCCAGCTAGACCGCTTCTCCCACTCTGCCCCATCCACTCCCGTACCCACAGGATCATAAACTCAGTCTTCCAACATCTGCCCCCGCCTCACACCATCCCCACAAAACAGTTACTAAACATGATTGATTCTACTCCATTTCCTCATTCCAACCAGCTCACTGAGCAACTACTGAATGCTTGGCTTTGTGGGAGGCACAGGGGATGTGAGGCTTTACAAAACCCAGCTGAGAGGTGACTGGCTGGTTCAGTTGGAGAGGCAGGAAACTCTTGGCCTCAGGTTTGTGAGCTCGAGCCCCATGTTGGGTGTAGAAATTACTAACAAAATAAAATAAAGTAAAATAAAATAAAATAAAACCCAGATGCGGCATGAAGGCCACCGGTCTAGAGCCTCAGAAACACTTTATTTTTAAGATTTTATTAATTAATTTGGAAGAGGGAGAGAGAGTGAGAGTGCACAAGCAGGGGAGCGGCAGAGGGAGATGGAGAAGCAGGTTCTCCACTGAGCCGAGAGCCTGACACGGGACTCGATCCCAGGACCCTGGGATCATGACCTGAGCTGAAGGCAGACGCTGAACCAACTGAGCCACCCAGACGCCCCTCAGAAATGCTTTAGAATACAGTCCTCCATCTCCTGGTCTTGAGACACAACAAGTCTAGATCCCATCCCAATTCATTTGCTTCCTAATTGGTCTCTTTGTCACATGTCTTTCCTCATTCAACCCCTTTCTTTGGAACTGCCAACAAGGTATGCTTGCAAGAAATAATTTGGAACAAACCACCCTCCTGCCTCAATGGCTCCCATTCCTTAAGTGAAAAGCCAAAGCTCCTTAGTGGCCATCAGAAGCCTTTACCCTCGGGCCCTAGGTGCTGAAGGCACACCTCCCACCCTCTTCCCAAGTACACCGAGGAAGCTGCCTTTCCCCCTCCCCTCTGCCCACCTCTGCAGCAGGATACCCTAAGCCCCTTTCCCCCAAGGACAACCCCACTCCAGCACCAGTCCAAAGGGCTCTTCCTCTGTGAAGTCTTTTACGATATTTCTAAGAACCGATGTTTTTCTTCTCACCAAATATTGTTTATAACTTGCTTCTGGCACTTAACAAGTAATATAAATTTCATGTTATATAATTACTGCTTTTCATGTCTCGCCCACTATCTACTGACCTGAAACTGCAGGCTCGTTTACACCAAGAGTCTATCAGACCTGGATCACAAGATGCTTTATCCCCTAATACAATTTTATGTTATATTAATATGTGTTTTGTATCTGGCCCATGAGACTATGACCTCTGTGGTCTGGGAGAGTTCTTTGTATTTTCAGACTCTATTATAGAGTTCAGAAGGTAGCTGATGTTTTGTAAACATCTGACACACAAGCAGTCAGATGAGATTAAACACGCATTACAGCCCTTATTAATTACTAAAATGTACAGCGCACTTACCCTGTGGACACCAGGAGGGTCCCCATCCCCTCGCCATTGCTTTGGCGACCAGATAAGTCACTGTTGTGGGGGGTGCACACGGAATGTTTAACAGCATCTTTGACCTCGACCCACCAGATGCCAGCAGGAACCCCAGTGCCCGGCTATGACAACCAAATTGTCTCCAGACATTACCAAATGCTGAGAACTAGTCCACTAGACATTTTTAAGGGCTGTCCAAGTATGATCTCAACCCTATAAGTTAAGCACGATCATGACCTCCGTTGCAGAAAAAGGGACCCAGGGTTCAAGATGAGTCAGCTACTTGCCTAGGGAGGTAGAGCTTGTGAGGACAAAGACTGCGACTCCGGCTGCTTGGCTCCAGAGCCCACGTGTCCAGCCCCCGACCCCCTATGGCGTCAACAGATCTCCTGTAAGGGAACGAGTCCCTAGACTCCGTGGTCCCTGGAATGTCCAGGGCTGTTCTTCGGAGCAGGTAACGGAAGTCGGTCCTCTATCAGATCCAAGTCCTTAGAATGTTTACAACAGCTACAAGCAGCCTCCCGTGCTCCCTCTCAGGCAGCTTCCTCACGGGACACAGTCTCTATCTGATGCCGTGGCCTGGGGCTGCTCGGGAAGCTCTCCAGCATGCTTCCAGTGCAGACAACTGTAGCCACGGGATTAGCGCTGCCCTCCATCTGGACACCAGACTTCCGGAATGCTGGCTAAGGCTGCTCTCACTTATCACATCACATCCCTGGCACAGGACTCAAATCCTTCAGCTGGTCAGCCAGGCCTCCTGGGCCCTAACTCGGGTGGCTACCCTGTCCATCCGAAGAGGACTGTACGTGACACCTGCTTTCCCACATTTCCCCTTAGGAATCTAGGGTCATGTTTCCTCCAAGCTCAGACTCCACGGCTGACATTCCAGAGGACACTCAAGCAGGACGGTGAAGTTAATGCAGCTAATACAATCACTAGGTAAGGCAAGATGGTGACATAGGCCCCTGGGTAACCTACTTTAATCTCTCATTCTTGGATGGAGATGGCCAGCTAATGGCAATTCTCCAGGACAGGTCGGTCACTTGCATCAGTTCTCAGCTCAAAAATTCTCCATGGCCTCTTGTGTACTCAAGAGAGACCGGGTCTCGGTATCTCTTCACTGACTTCTTTATGCACTTTTGCTACTTGCCATTAAAAATCCCGTACACATCCAACATTTCTGGTCCCCCTCCCCTGCTTGTAAGATTTTTCAGTTGTTTTGTTCGCTGCCGTATCACCCATGTCTAGAAGAGTGACTGGCACACAGTAGGCTCTCAATACAAATTCACTGAATTAATAAATGATCAATTCGTCAGGGACGTCATTGGAGCCAGAGAGGAAGAGGCAGTAACAGGAGTCTGAGATTCGCTCTATCCACTCCTGCCCAAGCCCTGGCAGGCCACACCCTTCAGACCTTGCCTTCTCCCCAACACGGAACAGCACAGTGGGACCACAGTGTGCCCGGGGTGGGGTCGGGGGAGCAAGAGGCCTGCCCTGGCCCCAGCTCACGCAAGACAGCAGAGGGCTGAGGAACTGGCCAACGGCCTCAAGGCGCATGAGTGGGCAGATGGGGCAGTCTGTCCGGACACCCAAGCTTGGAGGGAAAGGGGCCTGGTAGGCTTCCCACGGAAGCACAGAAGCTTCTCTGTTCCCCACCCTTGGGGTCCACAGGCTGCCACCTCCCCCCTGCCATCAGGCACCCCAACCAGCCCAGCCCTGCAGCCTCCTGGATAGAAACACTGTATCACCCACTTTATCAGCTGCCGGTCACAAGACACCAGAGGGAACCACTTGAAAATCATACTTCTGGTGTCTGCGCCGGTGGGGTAGAGGCTTTGAATTCCATTGTCTGGGTGAGAAACCTGAAGCTGTGTGACGGGGTAGAGAATCAACCAGGACGGACTCAGAGCTAGGATAAGAAAAGGAAAAATCTGGTGGGGCTGCGGACCTACCCCAGGGCCCCCCCCCCCACAGGGGCTCTGGGATTTTTAATGGCAGGTAGCAAAAGTGCATAAAGAAGTCAGCTTCCCTCCTCAGACCTCCCACCCAGGAGCCTAGGAATTCGGCCCCAGGGAGCCAAAGCTAAAGGTACTACCAGAGCTGGGGCTTGAACTCAGGTCACCACCAACACGGCCAGTCCCCTCCCTCCTCTGGCCTCCACAGGCCTCTTCTGAAAGCAGAGGACAGCACCAGCCCTGCCCTGTCCCCCACGGTGGCCCCCAGCCAGCGTGGCTCTGGAGTCCTTGCCGTGTGGCTGGTCCACACTGAGGTTTCTTGTAAGGGGGAACTATACACTAGATTTCAAACACTTAGTACAAAAATAAAAGGGAACCATCACCTTAAGAATTATTTATACTGGGGCGCCTGGGTGGCTCAGTGGATTAAAGCCTCTGCCTTCGGCTCAGGTCATGATCCCAGGGTCCTGGGATCGAGCCCCGCATCAGGCTCTCTGCTCGACAGGGAGCCTGCTTCCTCCTCTCTCTCTCTCTGCCTGCCTCTCTGCCTACTTGTGATCTCTATCTGTCAAATAAAATAAATAAAAATCTTAAAAAAAAAAAAAGAATTATTTATACTGATCACACACTGCGGTAATGTTTTGGCTCTACTGGGTTAAAATAGTAAGATTTATTTCATTTCCTCATTTTTACTCTTTAAAAATGTGGCTAACTTAACATATCTTAAAATTTTATTTTCTTATTTATTTTCAAGATTTTATTTATTTATTTGAAAGAGAGAGAGAGACAAAACAAGCATTAGGAGCGGCAGAGAGAGAGGGAGAAGCAGGTTTCCCACTGAGCAGCGAGCCCAGCGCAGGGCTGGATCCCAAGACCCCCCAATCATAACCCAAGCTGAAGGCAGACAGTACACCGACTGAGCCACCCAGGCACCCCATAAAATTTTATTTATTTTAAGTAATCTCTACACCCAACGTTGGGCTCAACTCACGACCCTGAGATCAACGGTGGCATGCTCTTCCCACTGAGCCAGCCAGGCGCCGCTAACTTAGCATTTTGTAAGATTTGAAATTACATATGTGGCTTGCAACTGTGGTTCCCACTGCGTTCCTCTCGGACCTCGCTGGACCAGGCCATGTCTGTGATTGCACAGGAAGCACGCGTAGAAACTTAAAGCAGTAGACCTTTCCTGGCCTCCATCTCAGAGAGGCTAACTCAGGGTGTCTGGGATGCCTGCAGAGGGCCCTGGTCATTCTGAGGGACAGCGATAATGAGCACTGTCCCAAGGTCTCTAGGCGGAACAGAGCTGGGAAGTCTCCACTCTTCCCTGCATCCTGCCCACTCCTCCTGGGCGGTCAGGGTTCTGAGCATGGAGGCAGAGTTCAAGGGGACATTGTCACCTGACGCCCCAGCCCAATCTCTGCTCTGCCCACACCCAACCTCTTCCTGACCTTGGCAACTTAGCCCAGTGCCTGTGCAGAACCGGCCTCTCGGCTATCCCTCACACACCGCACCTGCCCAGGGCCCACGCAGATGGCCACGTTTGTGCTGGTAAGCAGGTCATAAGGAACGGCCTACTCTGGCCCAGAGCTGGGCCTCAGGGACCGGCCACCAGGACTGAACCCTGCCTCTGCCGCTTAGCACCCCTAAGCCTCGGTCTCCTAATCTGGAGGCAAGGAGCCCCTACCACGATTTTCGCTGGGCTGGTTAGCGAGATAATGGAGAAAAGACACACGGGAAATGCTCCGTGAATAGTGACTATTAGCCATATTCCTTTCTCGTGTGCTAAGTGGAATCCAAAAGCTGCAGCTGTCTGGAATGCGGGGTGGTTAAAACATCATTGAAGAAACAGTATGTTTTAGTCAGTCTGTTCCGTGATCAAAAGCAAAGAAATAAACACTGAGCCTTACACGACACACAAATGAGTATCCACGGGACTGAGAAAGTCCTGGATGACGGCCAGGCCTCCCCGACGCTTCCTAAACACGCCCTCCCCTCCCCAAAGGAGGGTTTTAGCTTGCATGCCCCCTCCACACTCCGAGCCCCATTTGAGAATGGAGACAGGACTGAAGGTCGGGGTGGGGGAGGGGGCTGCAGCCAGTGCCAACAGTGTGACATCTGAGTCCTTGTCTGGGCAGGGGTTGCCTGCAGTGTAAATGGTCGGGATCTGGAATCCCAAGCCTGGACCTCCCTCCCTGGCTTCCCTTGTCCTGGCCACTCTCCCGTGCTGCTCCCAGCACACGGTCCCAGCCTACCCAGCCAGAGGTCTCCTCTCTACCCCCACACTCGCCTCCTTACCCCATCTTATTCCCTTTGTAGCAACGACACCACGCCATGTCCTGTACTCATGAATCCGTGCACCCCGAGAAAGCGGGACTCCATGTGGTCCATACCATCTCCAGCACCAAATTTAATGCCTGTCGCATGGTAAGTCATAGACAAACACGGAAATGAACAGACGTCTAAAATGCATGAACAGAACAAATGTGGACAGAAAGTTTCATCAAATGAAAGCATCCCACGCCTTTATTTTGCAAAGACCTGAGCACCCAAGGCGCCAGGGGCTTGCTTGAGGCTCAGCTTGGGAGCCGGCAAAGCCACCAAGTGCCACGTTTTTTGCCAAACACACGTGGCTAAGTGCACAAACAGACCCTTATCACCAAGGCGGCGTGGTTTCTGCAGAAGTTGCTATCACCATCTTTGACTCCCCTGAATCACTACCAGCTTTGGGGGTACGGGACCACCCAATGAGCTGATATCACGTATCAAAAGCTGGGGTGGTCCCAGGACAGCTCCAGGGCTTGAAGGTGCCCTATTACCCAGGTAAACTCACATCCTCCTTTGTTGTTCCCCAAGAGGGTCTGCCTGAGCCAAAACCCCAGCCACCCCTCCCCAGACCCCTGAGCACCTCTGGCATCCTGGAGGCAGAGGAAAGGGTCCTGGACACAAACCCAAGGTCCAACCCAGCCTCCGCAGTGAGGGTCCAGGCATCCCTGGACAAGGTCCTAGATCTCTCAAGGCCTCAGATTCCTTCTCTGTGAAATGCAGGTCACGAGGGCAAGTTCTGGAAGGTGTATGAGCCTTGAAAGCCATCCTGGGATTGGAAGCCTGAAGCTTTCTTTAGCTCCGGCCAGGCTGACACCGGGCCCTTGGCAAAAGGAAGCTGCAGGGGTTCCTTCTTGGTTCAGCTCTGCCCCAGAGCACGGTAGCTCCTCTCCACCCAAGGTATCCCCATCCCAGCAAAGGGAGGGGTCCACAACCGCAGCTCCCGCCTACTACTGTAACCATGAACACGCTCTCCTCTCCTGGCTGCTGGGCCCACTGCACACACGACACAGGACGCACGCAGCTGCCCAGGGAGAGAGGCAGAGACACTGCCACCCAGACTGGTCCGCAATAAACCCAGGCCCCTTGTACTGGCCAGACCCTAGGTGCACTGCTGGGGTATGAAAAGCATAGGGTGGGAGAGAGGGAGCAGGCTTCACTGGACAAGCCACTTGAGCTCTCTCTGGGTACATCACGTCCTTGAGAAGGTGCCTGGGCCCCTGATCAGTCCCACCTGATGGCCATCCCAAGGGGATCCAGATGGGGCCCCCTCCACTGGCCAGCACCCCCTTTCCCTAGCAGCTCCAGAAGCAGGAGCCCTCCTCACTTCTTTCCAGAGTGATGTTCCCTCTGCTGGTTGTCCCCTCTCTGGCAGGTGCTCCTCAAGTCCCCACTCGGGGAAAGGGCAGGGCCATGTTCAGTCCTGGGACCTCGAGGGAGGTGAACACTACGCCCGCCAGCTCTGGCCCAAGAAGGGTGGCTCTCAGCACGGCTGTTCCAGATGGAGCAGCAGGGAGACCTCTCTCCCCTGGTGATGCGCATTGCCCTGCAATGGCGGTTCTGCAACGGGGAGGCTTTGGGGTGTCCACAGGGGAGGACCCACTTCTGAATTCCCAGCAGGAGCCTGACAGAGTGAGAGGAGCTGAGAGTGGGGCTTGGGGTGCACGCATATGCTCAGGGGCAGCACTAGGGCCCCTGGGTGGGGCCTTGGACAAGAATGCAACCCGGGAGAAGAAAAATCAAGACTGCATTTCTGGCCGCAGCCTGTCCCCTGTGAAGGGCGAAGCCAGTAAAACAGGCCCTTTTAAGATTGTTGCACATCGGTGAGACCTTCCTTGAACCGACTCTCCTCTAAGGACATCGTCAGCAATGACGTAAGGGGACGCCTGGCTAGCATTTGAAGTGCTGCTGGGGAAGGTGCTGACCCTTGGGGGATCCCTCGGGGCAGAGCCTAGAGCACAGCCTGTGGGAGCACTGGCTGGAGGGCTGGCTGGCATGATCAGAGGGGACCCACACCTACTTCTGCCCCAGGGCTCTCCCACAGGGTAAATGTGCAGCCAATCTGAATGCCCACAGCCTCACCCACAACCCAGAGCTGGGAGGCCCCAGAAAGACACTCTGAACCCCTCAAGCCCACCCTACTCCTGCCCACTCGAACCCTCCTGTGTCAATAACCTACAAGCACATCTCTACAGAAACACACAGCTCTCTGCTCAGAGGCACACCCAGACCCGACATGGAAACACGAAGGAACATAGTAACCCTACACACTTGTACACAGGAACACACCCCTCGTTCCTTCTCCTCCCCTGCCCATTCCCCCCAACATACAGCTTCTGAGGTCGGCTGGGCCCCCTCGGCCAGGGTGCTCTCCTCCCCCATCCTGCGGCTGAGGGCACTGCCCACCCGGCTTCAACTTCACCTTCAGCTGTGGCCGGTTTGTTTGTCAGGCTACAGGTCCCTGGGGCTCCCAGCCAGGGAGCGGGAGCTTCCAGAGGAGCAGGGAGTGGCTACGCTGGCCCTCTGGGGCCTTCTTTTCACCTCTGAAAGTTGGGTAAAGAGAAACCCTGGACTCCTGGCTCTCAGCCAGGAGAAGCCCAGCTCCCAGCACGGGAGCCCCACTCCTGTCATGCTCAGAGGTACTGGGGGAGGTGGGCACTGGAGCAGAGAGGCTGCAGGGAAGCAGACGGGAGGAAGATTCACAGCCTCGTAAGGATGTCCCCAGAAGGGCTGGGGAGTGTCTCAGGGCAGCCTGGGACCTCAGTCACGCATGGGCCAGAGGCAGCTGGCCCGGGGAAGCGTATCCCCGCCTGGCGCCCTCACTCACCATCCTCCTGGCCTGGCCTCTTTGCATGGGCACCTAACCCTGATCCCTTGGAGAGAGACTGTCCTCCTGGCCTTTGCACGGGCACCTAACACTGATCCCTCGGAGAGGGACTGTCCTCCTGGCCTACCCCCCTCCCCCTCAAATCGAGGAAACTCCTAGGCCCTCCCCTAGCCATCCCCCTGACCCACTCAGGCCTTCATGTCTCCAGCCCTGAGGCATTAGCAATTTCAGGATCATCCCAGACCTGGGAGAGGTGGTGGGAGGGCAAGGCACAAGCTGCTCAGGGCCTGGGGACTGAGGATTCCAGAGTCTAGGGCTCGTTCAACAGGTTTGGGCTTCGCCCACACCTCCTCTCCACGGAGCTATGGCTCAGGTCCTATGGGCTACCTCCTGGGCAGACACCCTAAATCTAACTGAGGGCGGTGCCAGGGGTCAAACCAAGTGCCCAAGTACCCCAAATCTGGGGCTTTGCCAGAGCTCCTCCCCTGGTCCTTTCAGGAGTCCTCCCTGTTTTCAGCTTCCAAGAATACAACCCTGTTAATCCACCACTACCTTGGGACAAGCACTGCCCTCAGGGCTAAACGGGATCCAGAGGCTTTTTTCAAAGAAGCCTGGTGCCAGATAAGGACTCGGGGAAACTGAGGCACAGGGAAGACGCAGACCCTGAGAAAACCCAGGAGACCACGCAGCCACGGGGACCCTGGTCCCACCTGAAGACCCACAGGTCCTCCTGCCCTCTTCCAAGCGTCTGTTTTCTCCTGCCCCGGAGCTAGCAGAGCAGGGACCTGGGACAAGGTGCCGCCCACCCCCAAGCCTGGCCGGCTCACCTGGCCTTCCTGGCCTGTCAGTCCAGCTGTTCCGGAAAGAGAACATTTTCTTCTCACTCTATTTGGACAGCTGCAGGGATAGTGATGGTGAGAAGAGAATGTCTGATTACTGACAGAGGGGGCAGTGCGGGGACAGGGCCACAGGGCCTCCGATGGGCTGGGCAGAGGGCTGGAGCTGTGGGGAGGTCCTGGGCGAGAGGCTAGGGACGGGGAGCTAGGCGGGGGCCTGGAGCAGCCTGACAGGACATAGGGAATGCCTGCCATTCACAAAGAGGGTCGCCAGAGGGGCTTCTGGAGCTGGGCCAGGGGTCTGGAGTAGTGAATGGCAGCCCAAGAGCGGAGAAGAAAATGACTCCCTTCTTTATGGAAAGTGCTCAGCTACAGGGCGGGGGCGGGGCGGGGTGGGGGGTTGCCCAGCCCCAAACCCTTCCTTTCAGACAGATCCCTAGCCCTTCCTCAGCGTGTCCGGGTCCAGGTCCGGGGCTGGTGGGTGGGGCTCAAGGAGAAGATGAGGCATCAACTGGGCAAAAGTCAGAAGCCCTAGAGATCCAGCTCGTTCCCACTTTCGAAGATGGCAAGTAGAATTGTAGGGTCAAGACACACTGTTTCCTCCTCTCTCCTTCCCAATGGTCTCTCTCTCTCTCTCTCACTCCCCTTTGCTCTCCTCCCCGTGTCCCTGTCCCCTTTCCAGCCATCCTGTCCCGGTGTCTCCCTGTCCCCATCTCCACCTCCTCCTGCCTGCCTCCCAACTCCCCACCCTCGGGTTATGTAAGGGGCCTGAGAACACACAGAGGGAGCTTTGTTGTCAAACCAAATCCATACGGAGCCGGAATCGGCCAACGCAGCTGTTCCCCATTCCCTCCGCCTTGGCAGAGTTGAGACGCTGGGCAGGAAGCCCCCACACGCCTCCATTTTGGGAGGCGGGGGGCAAACGCTGGCCCAAGGGCCCCCAGGCAGCTAAATGGGTGGCCAGAGATCAGTCATCCTTGAGTGGGACTGCAGCAGGGGACCAGCTGGCCCACAAGACAGTACAGAGCTCCGTGCAAAGCCAGGTCACAAAGACCACAGAGAGGAGAACTCTGGGCTAGAAGCAGGCCTGGAAAGGGGGGTGGGGGAAGAGGACACAGACTCCCCCAGGCCCACCTGTATTCTTGTCCACACATGGATGCACGCCCATGCTCTTTCTCCTGCACAACCCACGTATACACTCATCCACACACTTACAGCGTGCACACACACACACACCCTCCATGTGGGCTCACCTGAAAGGTGTCTGAGCAAAAATCTCCCTGCTCTGACCAGCCTCCTCCATCCCAGCAGGTCCCTCTGGGAAAGAGCTGGAGCTCTGAAGAGAGGAGGGAGGAGGGTGGAGGTCAGAAGCCAGAGAAGCTCCACCAGCCCACTCTTCTTGGGAGACCCTCAGGCTCTCAGACCAGGTCCCACCTTCTTGCCCAGGAGGACGTCCAGGGAGGTGGGTGAGGGCCCAGGGAGCAGAGTTTAAGTTTACTTTGAGTTTCCTCTGGGCCGGCACTGTCCCTTCACCAAGCCCAAATGCTGGAAGAACCATCTCATTCGAAAATTCTGGAGCTGCCAACAACAGCAGGTGCTCCTGAACCCCCAGAGCCCAGAAGGGAACCTCCCCGATGGCTGGAAATCCAGCTGCCATGTCAGGACCACTCGGATGTTGAGGCAAGGAGCGTGGGGGACTCCGGAGGACAGAAGGGGAAAGAAGAGGAGTCAGATGGGAAGGGAGGAAGAGGGAAGAACGGAAGGCAGAAAACGATGAGAAAAAGAAAAAAAAAAAAAAAAAAGAGGAAAAAAAGGACCAAGGAGCAGACCAGCGGAGAAGGGGAACAGTGATGTGGGGAGAAGGGCCCACACAGCCCGGGAGGATGGGCCCCCCCTCCAAGAGCACACTCCCCGCTGCCAGGCCGGGGCTAGCCCCCTCCAAGGACAGAGCAGGTCCTAGAGAAGCAGGATGGCAGTGGACATTTCTAGAACATGTCCTAGCCCACCCAGTCCCCCGTTGGCCATGCCCCTGGGGGTAGTAGAGTCCATCCTGGTCTTTGGGGCCTGGATGACGTCAGGACCTCAGAGAAAGGGATGAGATGGGGGCAGGGGGTGGACGGATGGGCAGAGGGACCCAGGCTCATTCCTGACACTGGCTCCTGCCTGTGGGGAGGGGATGCTCAGGGAGCTTGAACAGCAAGTTACTTTTTTGAGTCTCAGCTCCCTCATTTGCAAAAAGAAACAGTTACAGAGCTGCTACTATGCGGCAGCGAGGCTCCACATGCTGGGACACCTCAGGGAGGAAGGCAGTTGCGGGTCCTGCCCCGTGGTGACCTCCAAGGCCTCTCACAACCCGCAAATGTTTACCTCCCTGGGTCTCCCAAACCTGGGAGGGGGGCAGATGCCACGAGCCCAACTCACAGATCAGCTAATGGAGCACTAATCACCACCCGACACCTGCCGGAGGTTACAGACCTGGGCGCAGACAGAGAGAAGACAGAGGGTGCCATCAGCAGTGAGTGGCTCCCGCCCGGCCGCCTGCCTCTGGCCGCTGGGACCCACCATTGGACACTCTTCAGCATCTGGGCCCTCCCTTGAATCCCAGAAGACACGGGGGCCTGGTGTTTACAGAGTACAGGATTCCACGCCCTGGGGCATCACTGGAAACACTCTCTCGATCCGAAGTGGGGGCTCCTCAGGGGAGGAACCCGAGGGCCTGAGGCCAGCAAGCTGGGAAAGGGGACAAGCCTGGCACTTCCACCACACCGCCCAGAGCACCCCTCAACCCTAACCCCTTCCCCGTATGGGGCAAGACTGAGACCGAAGGGCAGTGGGTCTACCCTACCCTGTCCCCATACGTGGCAAGAGTGGGACCCAAGGGCACTGGGGCGCCCGGGAGGAGCTGGGCAGTCCAGCAGGCTTCCCAGAGCAGAGCCTCGGGTTGGATGCTGAAGGACACTCACCTTTTAGGAAGGAGGTTACCCAGAGTAGCCAAGCCATGGGCAGCACAGGGGAGGGAGACAGACGGAGCAAAGAGGAGATGAGAACACACGCGGCATGCTACTGGGAAAATAAGTCTTAATGGAGTTGAATGGGGGGAGGGTCCCAAATAAAACTCTTTAAAGTCCAGAAAACCCTCTGTCCTACTTTCACATGAGATTTTATGTGGAAAGCCTTTGAGAAGGCATCGAAGAGCAGCTGTTAGGGTTGAAGCAATAATAGGGGTGAACCCCACCTCCTAAGTGGACACTGGAGTGGAGCTCCAGCCCTAGGGTCACCTCTCTTGGCCCCGAACGGGAGGAGAGGACCAATGAGAGGACAAGAGGGGAGATTAGGACCCGTCTGTGCAAGTACCTCAAGTTTGCGCTGAGGAGGGGAGACAGGAACACAAATGGGGCCAGCTGCACCCGGGAGGGGGGCTGGAATGAGGGGCAGGCCCTCCTCGGGGGGCAGACTCCTATCCATCCCTACCTGTGTCTCCTGCCTGCCTCTCCAGCACCTACAGAGGCCCCGGGTTGGGGGGTGGGGTGGGGGGAGCGAGCGGGGCCAGGCCAGGCAGCGAGCAAGGCCAGGCCAGGCCCTTCTCGGACAGACAGCTCACCTGTCAAAAGGGCAGCTTTCTTCCTTTGCCTCAGGAAAAGCAGGAAGGAAAGCAGGAACACAGTGAAGACAGAGAAAACCCAAGGTACCTCTTCCATACATTTATCAAACAAATATTTACTGAGCACTTACTGTTTGCTATACATCATTCCAACCATGAATATAGCAGTGAGCAAGACAAACAGGTTCCTGGAGCTTACACCAAAATCCTAAAATCTCAGGGGAGAAAATACCTTAAAAGTTTTAAAGCCTGCTGCACACCACCAACACACCCCTCCTAGGCCTGCATCTCCCTGGGACTGTCCCTGTCAAGGTCACGGGTCTACGCTTAAACATCTTTGATGATGGGCAACGTGCCCCCTCCACAGGCAGAAGTGCGCTCCCGAAATCTCCAGCTGGCCCCATAAAGGGCCCTGCTGGCCTCCCTCCCCAGCCGGCCTCCACAGAGCCTGAGGCAAGGGAGTCAATAGAGCATCAGAGGCCCTGGGAGAAGGTGCAGGTTTTATTTTATAATGACACAAAATAGAAGGATGCATCTCTAGTTCTGCTCATTCTGAGCCAATGACCTGGGACCAACAGAAACAAGTGGACCTCATGCTCACCTGTCCAGAGCTCCGGGGTCCCTCAGCCTTTGCCGCTGTGACTGCCCTGCTCGCTTCCCTTCCAGAAGCCTCTGGCAGTGGTCCCCAGGTCCCCAGGGCGCACCCTCGCTGGCTCCCACTTCTCTCCAGCTGTCCCTTCCAACCAGGCCTCCCTCCCCAAGACCTGAGCCACCTGCAGGGGCGGGGGCATGAGGGCCGTGGGAGGGGAGCCTGTGGGCGGGGCCAAAGGGAAGCTCACCCCCACCCCCACCCCTGGGACTGAGAGCTGCTCTTTTGAAAAAGCTTCTCCTGACCGGAGCCAGGCAAGGACGGGTGTCGAGGAGGATCCGGAACAACGGTGCTCCTGCCTGGCAGGGATCTGGGAATGGCAGACCCTGGACTCTGGGGGCAGCCACATTGGCCCAGGTCCCCGAGCTCGTACCTGTAGGGCCCCTCCCCTTCCCCACATGTCGCCACGGTTGGCGGCTGAGGCCTTGCAGCCCTGTGGGCGGCAGCCGGGGAGCTGCATTTCCAAAGGAATAGGAGCCAGGCGGGCGGGCCAGATGGAAGCAATTACTGGGGGGGGGGGGAGGGGGGGGCCGGCGGGGGCGGGGAGGGCAGCAGTGGAGATGGCCCTGGAGGGCAGAGAGGGAGAGAGAAGAGCCCTGCCCACCTGACCACAGAGGGCTGACAAGCAGGGAGCCTGCACTCTGGGCAGGGGTGCCATGGCGGGCAGGGCGAGGTGTGGGGTTTAGGTAGGCACAAAGAATTCTGGGCTGGGAGTCCGGAGGCGGAGGTTGTGGTCGGCCTTGTCACCAACGCACTGTGGCCTCGAGCAAAGCCCTTCACAGCTCTGAACCTCTTGAGGCACCAAAGGACGGGGAGACGAGTTTGGGGGAGCAGTGGAGAGCTCAAATGCGAAAAGCAGGTTTCCAAAACAGCCCCAGACACAAGTCCCCCGCTCAGCTGCTTCGGAGCTGTGACCTTGGCCGAAGTTTCAACCACCTTGGCCGAAGTTTCAACCGCCAGAGCCTCATTTCTTCACAGATAAATGGGCTGAATGAAAGGTGTGTATGAGGCTTACAGGAAGGGATAGAAATCAGCCTCCGGCACATCCTTTTCTTTTGTTTGTTTGTTAAGCATATGGGGCCAGGCTTTTAAGAAGTGCTTGACTGGGTGCCTGGGTGGCATAGTGGGTTAAGCCTCTGCCTTCAGCTCAGGTCCTGATCTCAGGGTCCTCAGGGGTCCGGAGGGCTCCGGCTCTTTGCTCACCAGGGAACCGGCCTACGGAACCCCTGCCTACGTGTGATGACTGTCAAATAAATAAATAAAATATTTTTTAAAAAAGAGAGAGAAGCGCTTGGTTGATACATGGTAAGTATTTGTGTTATTTGCTAAGCCTTTTTTATTGTAAGGACAGGTGTTTACAAATGCTGCTAGGGAGGAGGACACGGGGCAGGCGGTGGACACAAGGAACACGGCTATAGCCCCTGGAACCCACACCCTCCTGCAGGAGGATTTGGATCAAAGGCAAAAGCAACAGCGTGTGGGCCCAGCCCTCTGCAAATGGGACCCCGTCCTCTCCAGCCACCCCCCGCCCCCCCCACCCCCCCCCCCCGGAAACCAACCAGATCCTGGAGCTCGTGACCCACTCGGCTGGGCTGCAGAGGGAAAGTCCACACAGGAAGGAGGAACCATCCCGCCACACAAGGACAGCTGCCTGTGGAATTCTGCTGCCCGGCCTCATCACACTGGAGGCCCTGGGAGACACTGAGGGCTTCACCAGGCCTGCACCTGCCCTCAGTCCTAGCAGCAGCCCCTCCTCCCTGCTGGGCAGAAGCCAGGGCCTCAGACTCTGGAGTCATCCCAGCATCTTTCCACAGGGCAGCTCTGCAGGGCTGGGGTGGGCAGAGAGAGTGTCAGGAGCTGTCTGTATGTCTCCTGGTCCTAGGCAAGGGGCCAAGACCAGAAGAAAAGCTGCAGTTCTGGACGCTGAAGGCCCTTCTCACCCTGGAAAGCAACCGACCCCACGCCAGCCGTTGACAGAGCTCAGCCCCTGCTGGGCTTCGGGGCACAGGGCTGGGGCCCAGGCCTCAACCACTTGCAGCTAGATTCAACCACTTCCTCAGTCTGTAGCATGAAGAGTCACACACACACACACACACACACACACACACACATGCACTGGGAATGCGGGAAAGGTCAGGGGTGATTCTGAGGCCGAGGGTGGCCGGCAGCCCACCCAGAGGCCCTCAGAACATGGACGCAGGAGTGCTGAGCCCTTCTGGGGCAGAGAGGAAACAAAGGACCACAGCTTCCAAAATCTACCTACGCTCATCCTTTTCTCAAGGCAACCAGAAGTTTCAGGTCAAGGTCCCACACCCTAAGAAGGAAGCAGGGCCCAGAGGGGGGGGGTAAGGGAAGCACCAGCTAGTTGGGGGGGGGGGGGGTGGCGGAGGCAGGGAATATCTCACCACAGGGCAGCTAAGGAGTCAGTGGGTGGGGAGGTGATGGAGAGAAAGTTCTAGAAGTTTTCTGGGCACCCTTCCCTCACTACCCGACTGCCCTGCTCTCCAGAGGCCAGGGTCCATCTCCAGGGGCTTGGGAGCTCAGATGAATTCTGGTGCCTGCCTTGATTTCCATCAGCAGACTTGGCCCTCAGCCTCTGGAATGTTCTGTGACACTGATCTGGAGGGTCCCTTTCAGGAGGCTGGAGCTCTCCCTCCCCTGTGGGCTGTGGAACCATTTTGTATTATTCCAAGGTAGAGCAAGCCCTTCCCCAAGACAGAAGGTGTAAACCATCCTGACAGGAGGAATTCACAGGACCGCTAGGCAGCCTCTCTGAAGTGATACCCAGAGAATGTGTCCGGGTAGGGTCCGAGGGGGCACCCAAGGCAGGGTAGAGGCCAGGCCAGCATGGGGTAACTACAGAATGCCCACAGGTGAAGCTGGAACAGAGGAAGGGGGTCCAACTTCTCTGCTCCTGCTGGGGAAGTTCAGCCAGGGAGTGGTGGGGGGGGGGTCTTTCCCAGAATTTGTTACAATTCCAGAAAGTATCAGATTCTTGGTTCTACCCAGAAAATTGGATCCTAAAACAGCTGAGAGGGTGGAGGGGGCCACATAACTCTTTTTCTGAGGAGTGGTGAGCAAGTCACTGCTTTGGGTAGAGAAGCTGGAGAGAAGGGAAGGCATCCCGGAAGGCGCAGTGGGCTTCCACGGCCTGGACCTCTGCTCCCAGGAAAGGGGCTCCCTGCTGTCCTGAGCAGTAACCCATGCGTGAGCTACAGATGCCGTCTTTGCCCACAGTCCCGGCAGGCGATTCAGGCGATTCGTACTTTCCCTTCCTAAATTCTTCCAACTACGCGCCCCTCCTCACTCCCTCAGTTTGGGCTGGGGAGGGGAGAGGGACTGGCCCCAGCTCCTGGCTCTCCTGCATCCGCCTGATGAAATCCAGGGCCCCCTGGACGGCCAAGATCTCCCACCCAGTGCAGCGATGCTGAGGGATGGCCCAGAGAGCCCTCCGTGGAGAGGGATGCAAAGCAAAGTCCGAGCGCCACCTCCGCGCAGGCCCACCCCTCCCGGCAAAGAGAAAAGACCCCACAAGGTCATTTCCAGGCACCCTCTCCGGAATTAGGGGGCAGCTCCGGAGGGCGAGTAAGAGCGTGGGAGCAGCACTACTCTCTGCGAACACTGCTTCCTCCACGCAGGCACCCTTCCGAGCACTTCACACACATCAACGTATTTAAAATCACCCTCGCGAAGGCCACGGCCAGGGCCTGGAGGAGGCAGGGACGGAGCGCAGCTCAGGAGAAAGCAGCCTGGGCTTGTACCTCGTGCAGCAACCCCGCGCGCACCAGGCCCGTTCGCAGGGTTCTGTGAAGAAGTCAGCCTGAACTTGGCTTTCTCGCTGTGCCTCCCTCCAGTGGTGGAAAGCACAGGCTTTCAGAAGCTTGTGGGGGTGCCCGCCCGTGGGTGGCCATGAGGTCAGACAAGCACAGCTGAGCACCTGAACACTGCCTACACCCCTCACCCCGCCGCCTTCCAGAAGGAGCCCCCTAGCTAAGCAAGGCCTTCAGGACTGGCTTTGTGGAACAGAAGAAGCAGCAGCTGTCCATCAGGCCTCCCATGGCCCAGAGGGAGCTTCCCCCCAAGACTGGAAATGGAGGGGGCAGCTACTGGCAGACATGTTGGCAACTCTGGGCAGGAGGTGCCTGCGGTAAGGGTCCCAGAGAGGCAGACAGAGGAGCCCAGGGGTCCGGTCGCAGCTGGACCCCACCCTCACCCCAACCCCAACCCTTCCCACTGTCCACACCCAGGCTGCCTGGAGGCACAGGGGCCTAGGCCCAAAGGCCCCCACCACGGGGACCTGGCATCCCCCGCACTACCTGCCTGCAGCTTGCAACTCCCACCTTTGGGCTCTGCTTGGCGACCTTGCGACTCCTGCACACGGATGGACCCAGCCAAGCCCGTCACCTCTAACCAAGCCCGTCACCTCTAGCCAAGCCAGCCTACGGATCTCCTGGACTCCGTGGGGGCAGTTGTGCGAGACACCAAGGTTCAGAGGATGCTGAAGGTGAGGACGCCTCTTGAGCAGGGGCGCAGGGGCGCAGGGGTGGGGGCTAGAAACTTTCCGGAGAAGAGGACCATCCCGGTGGCTCACTCCAAGGGAGACGAACACCGGCTTCCCGCGAAAATCTGGTCCAGAGAACGGGATCCCGGGGCTGTGGCCGCCCCACCCCGGCCGGCCCAGCGCTGCGCCCACGTGCCGGGCCGACCACCTCCCCGGGGCCGCGGCGGCGCGGGGCGACGGAGGTGGGGACCAGACAGCCGGGCCCCCGCGGCGCTCCCGCCCTCCCCCCGGACCCCACGGGGGCCGGCCGCCGCGTACTCACCCTCGCGGGTGGAGCGGGGCGGGGCACGACACTTTCGCGCACAGCTCCGATCCGCTAGGCGCACGGGCTGGCGGCGCGGCGCTGGCGCGGCGGCTTCGCTCGGCCGGGTCCCTGTCCCGGGCGCGGGGCGGGCCTGGGAGCGGGCAAGTCCGCCTTCGGGGAGGCGGGGGCCCGGGTTCGGGCCCGGGCGGGGGGCGGGGAAGGGGCCGGACACGCTTGCGCACACGGCCGGGGAGCCGACTCCGGGGAGCCGGCGGGCAGGCGGAGGAAGGGCGGGGAGGCGGAGGAAGGGCTGGGGCGCTGCCGCGCGCGGGCGGGGCTCCTGCCCGCCGGCCTGGGACCGTGTAGGAGCGGCGGAGGCCCGGGGCCGGGAAGCCTGGGCGCGCGGGGCGGGCGCGGAGGGGCGGAAGGGGAGGCCGGATGAGGTGAGGGTAGAACCCGGGAGGGCGCTGCCTGTGAGTGGCGCCAGGATGGATGTGCCCAGCGCAGCCTCCGCACGCTCTCCTGGGAACAATGAGACCCAACAAAGGATTCTTGGCTCTCCCACGTGGTGAACCGCGTCCGTCGCTCGCTCTGCAAAGTGAGGCACGGAAGGGGGAGGGCCTTGTTCCGGGAGCCAACCCCCCCATCCCCGCCCTGGGCCCCGGGGCCAGGTGCCTTAGACCTAGACCTGGGCCTCTCCTCTGCCCTCGTCTGCACCTGCAGCTCCGAGACTGCTCCCTCTGACGCCCCTCTTTTGCACACCAGTTTTGGCCTTGAGAAAGCTTCTCGGTTTCTGTTCCTTACAGAAGGCGCCAGGCACACTGTCGCCAGGGCAAACCCCATCAGGCTCCTGACCCTACTTCCTTGGGCTCAGACATCCCCATCAAGCCTAGAAACGGCGCAGGCCCAGAAACTTAGTCCAGAAGTTACCCCCAGGAAACCCACGGCCCCCCAGGCACTCTCTTTCATAGGTGAGTGGTTATTCCATGGGTGAGCGGTTTACTGAGCCCCTGGTGGGTCGCCTAGTGGGAACAGCCTGGTGCTAGAGGCTCCCGCCATTCCCAGGAAAATCTAAGACCTGGTCCCTGTCTCCCAGGAAGCTTAGGGTCCAGCCCCAGAGAGAATGATCACAATGGACTTCTGTTCAAGAAGAAGGCAAGACAGGAAGTGACTAAGTGTGAGGTGTGAGTAACCGACAGTAAGTGCAAAGGGGATTCAGAGACCTGCCAGCTTCAGGTTCACTTCAGAAGAAACTGGAGGGCTTGTTAGTTGAGAACAGGTAGTTCAGGAGGCTCTGCTGGAACAAAGTGGAGAAGGCTTAGGTGAACAGGGTGAGCCTCCAAGTTCTCCCATAGGTGACCGTTTTGTTCTAAATCACACCTTGCACAGATAGGTTCTTTCTGCATCCCACCCATGTCGAACTTAATGTTTGAATGGTGCCATTGGCTTGGTCCATCAAGCATTCAGCCAGAAAAGACTTAACTGCATTCAGCTCGAGGCCTAAACTAAGCTTAGCTGGGTAGAAAGAAGCCAGTGGCTCAAGTCAGTGCCCCAAGCCAGTCAAGGGGAAAAAGGGGATATCGCCCCCCCCCTCCATTTCACGGTCAGGAAAACTGGCCCAAAGAGAGTCATCAGGTGCCCAAAGCACCAAGGTGAGTAGTCTGGCCAAGCTGAACTGAGACTCGTCCGGCTTCTCAACTTTGCTAACCCTTTGATGAGCTAGATCTAAAAACCCAGTGTGCGGTTCTGGCCATGAGCCACACCAACATCCGTCTGCCAGAGAACAGAACCGAAGGGCCAGCTCTCCCTCCTGGGGTCCTGATTCCCAAATCTACCTCTGTCACTGCATTGCTTGAGTTTTCTTACTAAAAAAAAAAAGAAAAGAAAAAAAAGAAAAGAAAAAGAAATTACTGTATTTTGTCAAAAGGTATTGTTGGTATTAAACTGGGCAGTGGACAGGAACTTGCTCTGGAAGTTCAATGCACTATGTAAGTGTGTGTTATGTGATGCAGGCGGCATCCCTTCTCTAGCTTATGGAAGTGGTCAGGTCTCCCCCGCCCCTCGCTGATCCCAGGTTACCCGGTGCCCAGAAGCTAACTGTAATTCTGGCTCCTCCCCTCAGGCCGCAGTGTGCTTACTCATGATCCTTCCCCTTCGGGTTTCTTAATGGCACAACCAGATGCTTAGCTAGCTGCCTGGAAGCCATATCATCAGTGGGGCAGGGGAGAAGCAGTTCTGAGGCCTTTTGATCCCGGGGGTGGGGGGGTGGAGGAGGGATGGTCCTGGAGCCATCGGAGCACCATCCAGCTCCTTGCACCCTTGCAGGACACAGCGAGAGGTCATATGATGAAGCCAGCAGGGGTTTGACAACTCGGAACTATTCTTCCCGGAAGCTAGCTGTGCCAAGGACAGACAGAACAAGACAACCTGACCAGCAGCACACTGGGTCCTGGTGCCGCTTGGAGCCATGCTGCTTCCGTTCCTTTTTCCTCCACCTCCCTTGACCTCTCTGGCTCTGTCTCCACGGTGGAGGAACTGGGGCAACCAGAGGGGCCACGGGAGCAGAGGAACGAGGGGCACCACGGAAGGGGCAGGTGCTTATCAGCTGGGGAAGCTGTGGCCCCCAGAGGCTCCTCCTTGGCAGGCGGTGGGTGTGAGTAGGAGGCCCAGAGCCGCTCGGCAAACGGGCGTCGCAGGCTTCTGGCTCCCGTCCCTCTCATGTGCCACGTTAACTTCCTGCCCACCAGGAGGAGGGAACAGCAAGATGCCGTGTGAGGAAGAAATAAACCCAGTCCAGCATCTCAGACGCTTTTAAAAATAGCAACTCTGGGAGGGTAGTTCAGCTCCTATTTTTATCAGACTTATATGGCCGGACCATAGAGCTGAGCTGTTCCCAGGGTTCTCAATAGCAGGCAGGGGACATCACTGTTGTTGTGTTAGAAACCTGCCGGTAGGCCAGGACATTCCAGGAACCTTTAGGCTGGACAAGATCCCAAGAAGTCCTTGCGTGCAGCCCTCGCCTCTGCTTGGGGCCAGTCAATTAACCACAGGTAGTTTATCTTTTTTGCCCAAACGTCACTTGGTTGCTGTGCCCTCCACTGCGTTAATCTAGGATTTCACAGCCCTTCTCATCAGGAAGTTCTTTTAAATATCTAGCCCAAGTATCTCTGGTTACATCCTTTTCGGTCCTTCTCACAGTAGAAAAATCTAGCCCACGTTTACCCTGTGGCGACTACGTCTACAAAAGGCTCTTCTTTAATCCCCACAAAACCCCTCACAGGGAGCACTCTTACCATTGATAAATTGGGAGCAGTTATGGAATTGCCTATTGCCTGCGATCATACCTAGGGAAAGGTGCAGATGCTGTGCCGAAGCCATCAGACCATTTGCCTCCCAGACGTGCGCCCGTAGCTCGGGCTTTGACTTCATCACAGTCCCAAAGGACAAAGCGGCCCGTGTTCTCATTGTGGACTTGTACGTCGTGCTAGAAGCTTGGCTCTAGATCCCAGCGTGCTGAACCACAGTCCGCCTTGACCACCCAGCCTCTGCTTGTGCAGGCCATTTGGCTAGCAAATGTAGCCTGGAAATTTGCCTTCTCTTTCCATAAGGACTCCCAGCCCCCTCTGCCTTTTTTGGAAGGCATTCACTGCTTTTGTCATTACTTTGTAATGACTACCTGGGTTCCTCACTAAATCATAAGCTCCATGTGAGCTCTATCTCCAGATTCTAACTTAAAAAAAAAAAATTCGGGGGGCACCTGGGTGGCTCAGTGGGTTAGGCCTCTGCTTTCAGCTCAGGTCATGATCTCAGGGTCCTGGGATGGAGCCCCACACCTGGCTCCCTGCTCAGCAGGAAGTCTGCTCCCCCCACCCCCGCCTGCCTCTCTGCCTACTTGTGACCTCTCTCTCTCTCTCTCTCTCTGTGTCAAATAAATTTTAAAAATCCTAAAAAAAATATTCAGGAAGATGTGCAAAACATGTGTATTGAATTGAAACACTTTAAATCAATTCAGACCCTGCTTATTTTTTAAGTGGTTAAAACATGGTAACTTCAAGTTTGTGTAGATTTCAGAATCCAGTATCATTCCACTAATAATAGCGCTAGAACAAACACAGGGTTGCCAACATTTATTTATTTTGCTGGGTGAGCATATTTTAAAAACAACCACCACCAATGACAACCATCTTCTTTAAAAAAGGACATTTTAAGATCATATATACATGCTTGGAATGAAGATTTTGGTCCTTTCTGAGAAGGAAGAGTTGGCCAATCTACATCAGTCTATTCAGAAAGAAAAGAGACAAAAAACGAAAAACGTTTTGGATATGGAAGCCTTACAAGAGAAACAATTTCAAATGTTACTTTGTATGTAAATATTTCTTGATTGGTTTCTCCGTCTGGGACTCTGTGTTCAACAGAGACATGTAGAGTCAAGCTCACATGTCCCTGTTCCGAAATGTTATTTTTCTCCGTTTCACGAAGGAATGTTGACAAATCCAGGACACTCAGCAATTTTGCTCTATAAGGAAACTTTTGGGCAAAATGAAAGGAGCCAAGGAACAATAGCAGTCATGCTTCCTTCCTTCTGCAGCCACGCCGAGGAGATAGTAGGCCAAGTACGGAGGGCTGACGGCCAGTTGTGGACACGTCCAGGATTTTTCTGGGAAGGGTGACATCTCCCACTGCTCCAGCACAACAGGGACACAGGCACGCACAGGGAAGGCATGGAGTCAGATGCAGAAGGCCTTGGTGGCAGCACACAGGACATGTCATGCTGCCGGAGGGGGCTGGTGTTTGCTAGCTGGTGAAGGTAGGGTCGAGGGACACTGGATCTCGCTCAGGAAGCTTTCTCCGGCGGCAGGATGTGTGGTTCTGCAAAGTGACATCAAGAGGAAAGCTAGGGCGCGCGGGGCGGGGGCTGGGTGGTGCGGTCAGTTGAACGTCTGACTCTTGGTTTCTGCTCAGATCATGATCGCAGGGTCATGAGATCGAGCCCCGCGTTGGGCTCTGAGCTCAGCGAGGAGTGTACTTGGGCTTCTCTCCCGCTGTTCCTCTGCCCCTCCCACTCCCTTTCTCATCTCTCTAAAATAAATAAATTAAAATCTTTAAAAAAAAAAAAGGAAAGCTAGGACAGAGAGGGGATGGTTCTGTCTGCATCCCCCTGGACTGAGAAGCAGGAGACCTGGGTTGAATGGAGTTTCTTTACTTGAGGGGAAAGCCTTCCTTTCCCCTGGGGGGGTGACCCAGTTGCTATGACCTGCTCCAGACTCACGGTGCCTGTGGTGGAGGGGGTGCACTTGGACTCCTGTGGTCCCTGGGAACAGACCCCCTAGAACTGACAGGAAGTGGCATGCGGTCAGAAAGCTTGGGTCTTCGAGAAGAGGGCCTCTGGGAGTTCAGATGAGGGAGTTCAGACAGTGACTGACCCCTTGACTCGGCCCATTTCTTGCTGCAGCTGGAGACGCCAGGATTCAGGTAAGGTGAGGTTGCCGTGAAGACACGGTCTCGCGTGGTGACGAGGGCAGGTCAGTGTATGTCAGACAGGGACTCGGCGGGATCAGTTTCATGGCTCACCACACATCTGATCAGCCATTTCCTGGAGGAGAAGCAAACACTCTAGTGGGCAGTGACACTGGCTACCGCAGGGGCTTTTGGGGGCAGGAGGTCAAATTCCTGAGGTCTTCTCTCCCTGAGCAGTCTGCAGCTTGCGGGGCTGTTCTCTGGGCCTTAGTGACTCTGGCTTCAGGCGCCAGGGGAGAAGCGATCCTCTTCCCCTGGAAACAGAGTTTGTCCTGAAGGAGGAGCGCCTCCCAGCATGGCAAAGGAGCAAAGCTCTTAGAACCTCTCTAGAACAGCTCTAACTACCGTCTCATCCAACGCTCCCCCAACCCACTGAGCTGCACTCAGGGAGTGTACAGGCTGGCGGGTCTTGATCTTCCTGTTCCCAGCGCCGCCTTGCAGTGCTGGTCCATCCAAGAGGTTTGCTAGAAACTTGACGGATGGGTGAGTAAACCTGAGAGGAAGGAGGAGCCTGACAGATCGAGCTGGGGAGTCAAGTCTGGGGAGGCAGCTTAGTCCCAGGGAGATGGAGACCCTCGGCCCCTGGGAGGTTCCCCAGCGGTCTTGTTTTGGGGTCAGGGCTGGCCACCTGCCAGTCTTTTCCAAGCACGTACGGCGTGTGTGAAGCCAGCGGAGAGCCCCACCGGCAGAACCTGATCTTTCAAGGAGAAAAGGTCGCTCCTGGGATTGGGTCCCTCCACTGTCTGCAAGGAGGGGCCTCTTGGGTCAGCATCCCCTCCACTCCTCTGCACCCCTCAATTATCTTTGCGACAGTTCTTGTACACGGACAAAACGAGCCAGGGGTTCCCGTCAAACTGGCCAGACGTTTTATTGCTTCATCTCCTTCTGGGGAGGAAGGCCGCTGCCCCCCAGTGCCATCCCTCTCCCTGTAACTAGTCCCTTCGGCCTCACTGCCTTATTCCCCATGGGCTATCCTGCCAGACATGCAAGGGGTCAGCTACCCCGCCAAGCACTGTGATCCCACAAGCATGTTCCGTTGGTCTTCCTAGGGGACCTTGTAGACCAGCCTCTCCCACATGCCTATTTTCAGGGTAGCTTCCTGGGTGCTGCCTCTTTTTATTCCTACAGTTTGTTTGGCTGTCTGCCCCAGTAGCCTGGAGGGTAGGAGCTTCGGTTTCCCAACAGCTAAAGCACCGCCTAGCTCCAAAGTCGATCAGTAAGTCAAACCATACCAGAAAGCAACACCAGTAAGTCAAACCATACCAGAAAGCAACATGTTAATTACACGCAGGACGCTTCACAGATCCTCATCCCTGTTCTTTCACAAGGGAACAGGCTCAGGACACCTGGGGTCTGGTCCAAGGCTATGGGGTGAATGTCAATTCCAGGGGGAGACACTTCTGTTTGTTCACCATTCAGCAGTCTCCAGGGCAGTGCCTGGCTTGCGATGTACGTTTGATAAGCCTTTGACTCTGAATTGTTGCCTGGTTCTAAGTCCAGGAATTGCAGAATACGGGCCATCCCTACCTTATGCTTCCTTCTTATCACTTAGCAGAACCGAACATCCTGAGAAGGCCTCCAGAGGAAGCACAATCCAGAGGGGCTGAGGGACTAACACGCCAACGCCAGCCCCTCTCCGCAGTGCGATACCCACACGTCCCCCGTGCTGAAGTGAGTGCCTTATGTGTCCAACCGCATGCCCTCACCTGCGTGCCTATGACGTCACCCTTCCCAGATAGCCCCCGCTGGCTCCCCAAGGCTACCAGCCTCACTCTGGGATCCCTTCCTGGCCTCCAGATCCTTTGACAGAGACCCGTGTCGCTGGTCACACCTCGAAGCCGAGCCCCTCGGAGCTTCCATCCCCACCGCAACCCTATCATTTTGCCCTTGACAGGCTGTTTGGTGTTTGGTCTTCCGGCTGCTCTCTGTGAGTTTGTTTTGTCTTCCACCCTAGATAACAACCTCAAGGCCAGAGGCTCACTGACCAAATAACAGAGGCAAAAGCAAGCTTTTTTGGGCTTGCATCATCTGATTCCTATTAAAACCCTCCCACTTCCAGGCGGCAGTCCTGCATCCTTGTCAACAAGAAGTTTTATCGGCGGGGTTGCGATCTCCGTTCTGGGGAGGGCAAGAGGAAGCCCTGGCAAAAACACTCTATAGATGATTTCCAGAGAGTTTTTGTATTTGGTTTTTTGGGGGAACTCCTGGACACGCGCGCCTCGAAAACCACGAGGAAGATACAGCAAATGGAAAGAAGGAAAGGGAACGTGAGAGCAGAGTAGGAAGGACCAAAGATAGGGAGAGGCACTGCCCGATCCGGGACATGGAAATCACCAAGAATGGTGCTTACTGGGATTTAGAGAAAGCCCTTGGCATATATCGGGGTCAGCAGAAGCCACCACCCCTGTCCCTTGACTTGGCTCCTGTCCCAGATATTCCTATCCTGTTCTGCCCATGCCACCTGCCTCCCCAGGCATCAGACCACACCAAAGGAGACCAATATTTTATTCACATCCTAGGAATAAGCCAGTACAAAATACATTTTTTTTTTAAAAATTCACTTGGTGCTAAAAATCCTGAGCCCCTCCCCTGGTCCCTCCCACCCCCGTCCCCAATCCCACACATCTGTGCTCTTTGCCGGGCAGTCCCTGGGTTGGACTCAGCTTGTCTGGACCTCCTGCAAGAGCCTGAGCAGGGGGTCATCAGCCCTGAGGGCGAAGGTGAGGGTGCGCCGCTGGTAGTGGTCCGGGTCACACTCCAAGTTCTCGATCACGTCCGCTAACAGATGAGCCCGCTCCACGCCTGTGCCTGGGGCCTCGAAGCCCAGAGCCGTGAAGTGCACGTGCAGATGGTAGTAGGAAGGCAGGTAATGCAAGTACACGCGGAGCTGGTCCCCCTTCACCTGGTAGCGCTGCAGGATGGCTTCCTGAGGAGAAAGGGGGTGCAGGAAAGGGGTCACTGTGCTCCCCATAGGCCCTCCTCTGGCCCTGCTCCCCGACTGGACTCTGGACCGGTGACAGAAACCCCCAGAAACTCCCTCCTACAGCTAGCTGCAGGTCCCCATCTTCCACTGTAGGAAATCAACAGAAGCAGGTGACAGCAGCAAAGCAAAGGCTTTTCTCCCAAACGAAGGGAGCAGGGGCCTCCATTAAGGTTCCACACTCCAACTTAGATGAAACACTGAAGCTCCTCTAACAGCTGCTCTTGGGACTCTAGGAAGTCCCAGCGCTGAAGAACAGGCCCCAGAGGTCCAAGACTATATGGACTGTCCTCCCCCGCATGCCTGATGCCGACTTAAATCACTGAGGAGGTGGGAGGGGGGCTTACACCCTCTCTTAGCATAGAACAGAGTGAAGTGGGGGAACAAGGGTGATAGGGATGGGGCTGAACCGAGGCTTGGTAGAAGAGAGAGGAAGGGGGAGGGCACATGGGAAGGGCTGCTAGAAGACCCAGGGAAGGTCTGGCTGGACTCCTGGTGGAAGGAGAAAGCACTGACTTTGACCCTGGCTCCCTCTGTCCACCCCCCACCTTGCTCAGGGGTAGGGCTATTTCTACCAAACCCCCGGTCTGGAGCCTCCAAGGCTTGGCATTAATAGGAGAGTCTGATTTCCACTGTGGGTGAAACCCTGAGCAGGTCAGAGGTGAAGAGAAAAAGATGAGGGCCTCAGTGGGCTCAAAATACACCCCACAATCACATCCTGCACTTGGAACTCTGCCTTGGGATCTCTGCAGTGGTGTGAGGCCAAGGCTAGGGCACCTAAAGCCCTTGGGGGGATAAGTATGGCTGGCCTGTTGGGACGAGGCTGCCCGAGCTGCCAGGACAAGTGGAAGTGTAGGCCCAGCATTGCCCTGCAAGAAAGACGCCACTCTGCCATCCAGAGGCTGCTTCAGGAGAGAAACGAATTACTCCACAAAGATACAGGCAGCCATAGAGGCAGTGATGTGGGCAGGGAGGAGGGAGAAGGCGGGACAGGGTGCAGTGGCAGGACAGCTGGTGTCTAGAGGTCAGCAAAGAGCGGCTCCCAGAAAGCCCTTCCCCCACACTTGCAGCAGAACCACTGAGAGCAGCTCTCCTGGCCGGGTACCCTGGTGACTATGGGGCCCCAGCACAGGGGCAGCGTCCTTGAATGCCTGAGTGAAGGAAAGATGGGGGCCACCCCACAGGATGGGATTTCGCAGCATCCCATCGACATACTGAGGCCCAGGGAGGTGAGCTGATGAGTCCTGCCCAGGCTTACTCAGGTGGTGAGGGTCAGGATGTCAGGACCAAGACCACGACCCAAGATTCTAAACCCTTTTCCCTCGCCTCCAGGGCTCCTCTTTAATTGCATGTGATTCAGCAAATATCGCCCTACAAAGCACCCTAGGACGCCAGGCGCTACAGAACCCAGGCTCTGGCCTCGGGGCAGAGGAGGAGGGCCATGTGCACACATCGGAGTCGGGGCCCATCTGCCCAAGAAACGTGTCTGGCATGACACGGCTGTCATGATCCTGGGACAGGAAGGGTCCGAGCAGAGCTGCGCAGGAGAGAAGCCCGGAGGCAACAGTGAGAAGCCAGGCAGAGAAAAGGCGGCTAAAAGCGGAGCTGGAGGAAGGGCAGGACCAGGGGACAAGGGCCTTGTGAGTCCATCTAAAGAGCCTTCCTGGGGTCGTGGGATGGTCATCCAGAGAGAAGCCCTGTTCCCAGATGGACTTCTGCGAAGCGTGAAGAAAGTGGCCAGGGAGCACACCGGCACTGGAACAGAATTCGTCCGGGCTTCCGTGTGGATCTGGCCGAGATGACTCACCTGGCCCTCCCGGAGGATGTTCCTGAGCAGCGGCAGGTGCTCTGGAGTGAGGTCCCGAAGCGATCGGATGCCGCGGCGATGGCAAATGGCGATCAGGTACAGGTCATCGAGCTGCGCAGAGATCGGCAGGGGTCAACCAGGCTCAGCGGCGGACAGAGCCAGGGGAGGCTGCCTATCCTGGAATCCTTCAGGGAAGCCAGGACACGCCTGCCCCCAGGCCTGCTGCAGTGCTGGCCACAGACGATCCTGGGGAGCCCACGGCAGGGCCGATCCCCTGGGGCAATGGGGGCCTCCAAGTGCCTGGGATGAGTGGGATGGTCTAAGGACAGAACTTCTCTTTATTCTTCCTACTCAAGAATATCATATGGGAGTATTTATATTCTCACAGAACTGATGGGGGGAGGGCTAGGAGGAGAAGGTTCAAGAAAATGCCAAGGACAACTCTTCCCCTCCAAGAGTTCATATGCTAACAGAATGTACCTAAGTAGCTACTACGAGACAAAGTTTTTCAAAAGTGCAGGAAGAAAAAGGAAGACTAGCTAGGGTGATCCAGACAGGCTTCCTGGAAGAGGAGGCAGAGAATCCAGGTCTTAAAGAATAGGTAGTGTTTAGAAAAAGGGCATGTAGGTAGAAGGAACGGTGAAAGCGAAGACTCAGAGGGAAGAAAGTACAGAGCATGTGAGGGTTGAGGAAGCAACCTGATTTGTGGGGAGTCCGGTGCAGGTGTAGAAGGATTTGAAGGGTGAAAGGGGACCCCAAAGCCCGCTCAGGAATGAGCACACCAGAGTGCTGACCCTTTTTCTCTCTTCCCCTATCCCACAGGACTCACACAGGATCCTTCCTGCTGTCCTTCCCGAAAACAGTGCCTGGCTGAAAACCTGGAGGTTGTAACAGTGCAAAGAACCAAAGTCAACAAGGTCTTGTGCCAGAAGGCAAATGCACTCTTCCTCCACCCAGAAAACCTTCCTGCCCCTCCCGCTCACTCCAGCCCTGACCTGAACTGATGCTCACATCCATGTGCAGGCAGGCACCAGATGCCAGGGCTCCCGGAGTGAGGCACGGGGGAACCCCAGAGCTGCTACATTCCTCAAGGGCATGATCCGGGGACCGTGAGTCACTCGACCAAATCCCCGAGGGCCCCAGTTTGAAAACTGAGAAGGAGGATGCCCATATGGAGCCTGCTGTCCAACTGTGCCCCTGCACACCAACACAGTCTCTTCATACCACGGACATTCTTCTCTAACAGTCTGGCCTCTCAGCCTCAGGCCTGCTCCAGACGAGCCCCGTGGGAACCACCCAGCAAATGGCTAAGCTGTGCCTACCTAAGCTGCAGTTTGCTCCCAAGCCCTTTTGAGACTTTCCCTCCTTAGGGCCTGTGCCCAGGAAATTTTCCCTCTCTCTTTCTAGGAGCCCAAGAAGAAGCAGGAAACAAGACTGCCTTAACCTGGGGTGTCTGCACACCTGCTGGTATCTTCAGCTGTTCTTACATGCCCCTGTTGCAGACTCAGGTAACAGCAGCACTTGTTTTAGATGACGTCTGCTGACAAATCACAAACACAACATTAAGTCACACCTCTCTGCCCCACGGGCACGGGAGGAGGCATGAAGCTGGCTGCTGGGCGTCTGCTCACAGGGCGCATGAGAGAAGGAAAAGCAACCCATCCTTTGATAGCAAATGTGACCCCCAGATTTTCCACAGGCAGTTCAGGCCCGCAACCCCCACCCTGGGGCCTAGAGAAAGGGTCTGAAGAAAGCTAGACAAGGAGCTGGCAAGGGTCTCAGACTGGTACCCCCGAAGGCAGCCCGCTGATCATTCCGGGTAGACTAGACACTATCAATCTCTTTTTATGAGGCAGGACCGCAGAATCCAAGTAAGAGCTTCCTGGCAGGGGGCAAGATGGAGAGTGGCCGGAGCCCTGGGGAGCCACCTCTCCACCTCTGGAGTGACCCAGAGGAAGAGTTTCTTGGTCTGGGCGTTTTAGACCCAAGAACCTACCTGAGATGAACTGAAAGTACACATTGTGTCCACTGAGATCGATACGTACATACACACACAATATGCAAAGACTATGGCTGGAAGGAGACACAAAGAAATTGTCTAGGCTAAGGGGACAACTTCCAAGCAAGTATTTGTACTACTTGCATTTTTACTGCGCGTCTGTGAGGAGGGAGCAGAAGGCAAGCTGAGGACAGAGCATAGGCTGACACCCCGCAAGCCCCCGCCTCCCTAGGTGGGATCTGTGTCACATTCCTCAGGCATCCCCGCTGCCCTAAAGCCAAGGGAAGGAAAGACAAATGGTTAACGTAGAGAGATTACACTCCTGCGGGACAGGGGTCTCTCTCAGTTTACAAATGTCTTAGTGATTCACAGGAAAAAAGCATTCTTATCAATAAGGTAACTTCCAGAAGGAAACTGCCAACATCTTAACGTTAATGCTTTGCTAGAGGGAAAAACAACCTTAACTCCACAATGGCAAGGCCTCTAATATCTTGTAGGTCCTCTTCAGCTTAGGAAGCTTCTTTTGAAAACCTCTCTTTTTCTTTACTCCCAAGTATACAAACAGCCACCCCTCACAGCCCTGGGGCAACAGCTCCTTCTGCCCGTGGATCCTATCCCCATGCTGTAATAACACCACCTTTTTGTACTAAAGACGCTTCAGGAATTCTTTCTTGGTCGTTGGCTCTGGACCTCACCTACATTCCCAAACTACATCACATTTATTAACTAGACCATTAAAAAAAAGCAAATAAAAGAATATACAACTGATTTCTTACACGAACTGGGGAAGGGAAGCAAGACTCTCTAGCAGACATTAGGCATTTGACAAATACATGTGAAGTGGACATATGAGTAGACAGACAGACGGATGGACAAAGAGTCTCTTTAATCGCGGGCCAGCAGCTGCGAGCGTATCTTTATGATATACTTTCCTCGGGAGAAACAGCAGCAGGAGAGATTTTAGGGTGGCTAGGACAGCTCCTTCAAGCAAACACCAGAGTACCTCTTTCCTCAGTCCCCTCCTCGTATGAGGACAAAGAACAGAAGTCCAGGCCCGGTCTGTCTCGCCTGCTGGCTACACTGGCAAGTTCTAAAGGAGCTGTCCATTTCAGTGTTCTGTCACAAGCCAGGGATTCCAGACAATGAAATACCCGCAGCAGCACCGAGACAGACGCTAATTAAGCAAAGGTTAAGAACAATTGCACCTGTATGGCCATCAAAGGGAAGTCTGACATTTCATAAGCCTATTCGTAAGCCCCAAGGGTGAGCCCTGTGGCTGGGAGCCCAGTGCCCTTCCGGAAGACTTTCCAGTCTTAAAGGGGACAGACAGGCAGTTCCACTGGCAGGGCTCGCAGGATGCGGGCCAGCACAAGGTCAAAAGGACGATGCATTTTCTTTAGTTATCTTCTTCAAAGATCTCAGGAGGTAGAGGCAGTTGCCCCTACCTCCTATTCCATCTCCCGTGACCCAGTCTGCGACCCAGGGCCTTCCGGCACAGGGCTGCCCACGGGGAGACAGGACAGATGGGGGCTTACAGAGCTGCACAAAGGCGTCGCCCAGAGCTGTCACTAGCACCCCTATCCTTTGACCTTGTCCCAGCTCCCCAGAACAACTCCAGAGCCAGGACTTGCCTCCTCCTCCCTCAAGGCCCATGGTGGGGATAACCTGCAGGGCTGGGGGTGGGGGGTATACTGGCAGCCTCCCCACCACTACCCTGCCCTACCAGTGGGCAGTCAACTCCTTTGTCTCATCGGGCTCGAACAAATCACCACTCAGTGCTACAACTTCTGAAAATTCCCTTCAGATTCCCTACCATCCCTCCAGCCAACTTTAGGAACTCCCGGGAGCCTCTCTTAAGAGGTAGCTGGCAAAAAAAAAAAAAAAAAAAAAAAAAAAAGAGGCAGCTGGCATTCACTTGCCTGGGTGCTTCTGAGCTGACATCTTGTCCCTTTACCCTATCCACAGGCCCTCAGCCCCCTTTATGAGCAGTGAGGGAGCGGCATGGTAGGTCTAGAAGTTACCAAATCAAAACAGAGTAAACTACCAAGGAGCGCAGTTTAGGACCCAATGGCAGGCCAGGAGGGAGAAAGCAGGAGGGAAGGTGTGCGTGGAGATGTGCGTGGAGATGTGATGGGCAGGACCGCGGAACAATGCCTGTGTGTGACGGGTCCAGGAAGCAGAAGGGTCCACCCAGGGGCAGCACAGCTCAGATGACTCAAGATCTGAACTGCAAGAGAGTGTCCCCGCTCTCCACTTGCTACGCAGCAATCCCATGTCTGGCTTCCTCGGCCAGGCGGTGGGTGGCCCCTGGCCCACCACAGGCTGAGCCTCGCTTGAGGCCATGCTCCAGGCCATGGTGGGGACAGCACTTCCCACCACACGGTACTCTGCCTGTCGCAGATACCGTCGTTATTAAAATTCCACCCAAACAGGTGGTGGTGCACTATGGCTTTGGTGGTGGGCTGGGGTGGCAGGAGAAAGAAGAGTGAGACAGAGGGAGTCTGCAGAGCACCTGAGAGAAGGTGAGTCAGGTCAGCTCTGCTGGAAACCTGCTCTTTACCAGGATGGAGGTGAGGGGCATGGAGGCGAGGAAACAGAGCTGAGAGGGTCAGGTAGAAGCCCTGGCCACTGGAAGACCCCTCTTAGCCGCAGGTGGTGGAGGGGACCCCTCCCGGACTGGGCGGTGGAGGGTGGGTTGGTTGCCATGGTTCCTTCCTATCAGTGCCTCACATCACGGGCCTGCCTGGATCTGCTGGAGTCCAGGGGCGTGGAGAGAATGTAAACAGTCCTCAGGGTTCCAGGTACTCCTGGAAGGGAGAGTGGCGGCCAAGCCACTTGGCTGGCCGAAGAATGGCCCGTGTGGTTATGGATGCAAACATCACCCCTTTCTTCAGCCCCTGGGTGGGAGGAGAGCCAGGAAGAACTTTAAGCGGACACATGAAGGTGTACGTGTTTGTGCCCAGCTCAGGCCGCCACTGTTGGTGAGTTCACACTTGCTCGGAGAGACCTACGTGGGAAAGCAGGGCAGGACGGAGGACCAACAACCAAGTTACGGGAGACTGGAGAGCCCCGGCAAGAAAGCTTTTACCTGCTGTTGGCTCCACTTGAGATCGGGGATGAGGACAAAGCCATCGGAGGGATCTGGGTTCTCAAAAACAATCCGGTCGGCTTCCGCCTTCTTATCCAGAATGTTGTACACCCACTGGAAGGAGTGGGGAGAGAGAGGGTTCACACAGCTGCTCTTGACCTCAGGGGAAACACCACAGACTAACCATCAAGGGCCATTAAGCTCAGGGGGTTCTACACTCCAGCTGCCTTGTCCCCATCGCTCTGCTCTCAGGGGTCCAGAGACTTCCCCTCATGGGCATTGCAGCTTGGACTGGTCCAAGCCCTTTAGGTCCTTCCTGTGGACATGCCATGGACATGATCACTGGGCCTCACAGGCCTGTTCAGTGTCCATCCCCTCCGTTGCCCCCAGGACTCAGGATGGCTATCTCCATAGGCCCCTCCCCACTTTATTCAGGACCGCAGACAAAGCCGGTCACAAGGTGCTCCTTCTGCCCAGCAGGGCAGGACAGGCCGAGGGCCCAGACATTAATGCATGGAGGCTTCGCATCCGGCCGGGTGGGACTCTCGCCAGCGGTAGGCTCGGGGCCTCCGGAGCTGCAGCAGTCTCAGCTGACATGGGCCCTGTGCGACACAGCAGAAGTGGCTCAACCGGGAGACGGCAATTACACAGACCTTTCCTGTCAGCGCAGGGCCTCCGGCACCACCCCCACAGACCTTTTTATCAGCTGCTGGCAGTCTTCAGAGAACCCTTCCCTGAGTTCTAGTGTGGATCCCAGGACATCCCTGGGATAGGGTCCTGGTGGCCTCTCTGAAGAAGCCAGCCTGCAGGGAGGTTAAGATAGGAAAGCCCCTATTCTCACAGGGCTCAAACCTACAGACCTCTTTTCTTCTCCACTTCCCCAGAGCTCTGAGTCAACTCTCAGCTTGAAATTTGAGAGAGGAGCCTGCTAGAGAGCCGGAGACAGGGCAGTGGCTGGGCTGGCCCCCAGGAAGGGCCTCCTAGCTCGCTGAGGGGGTTGATCGGAGGGCCAGGGCACCCACACAACCAGCCAATGGTGGGCTCCTCTGCCCATTCCCAGAAGTTCGGGCACAACTGGGGTCCGCAAAGGCCAGCGGCAGTGGAGGCTGCTCTGGAGTCTGCCCACCTCATCCCGAGTCCACATCCTCAGCTCTCAACTGGCATTTGTAAGGTCAAATGTGACTGTCTGAGACAGAGAAGGGAGGAGAGGGTGCCTGCCTGGGGAGATCCAGGGCTCCCAGACCCCCTGGTAGGGCCCACCCACTACAAAAGAGAAGCCTTGCCAAGAATGCTGGCTGTGCCCTCTTCCTGGGAGTGGGCTAGAGGCCAGTCAGCAGCGGCTTCCTCGGGCCACAAGGGGCCATGGCGATGCCCAGCCCAGCATGTGGAGACAACCACGGAGGCATTTCCTTTCCCACTGGAAGGCTCGCTGGGAATGTGCTGTAGGAAAAAAAAAAGCCAGAACCTGACCCAAAGCACCTCAAAAGTAAAGAAGAGGTAACAGGAGGAGAACACTCTGTGGAGAGCCCTGGAGCGGCCTCCCTGGGGCCCCTGCTTATCTCTTGCCGACAAGTAAGACACCCCCACTCAGACTGGAAAGCTGTGTGGTAGCCGATAGAGAACAAACTGGTTCTGGAGCCCACCAAAGCTTGGTTTCCTCTCCCACCTCCTCACTAACTAGCTGACACCTTGGGTAAGTGGCGTATTCTCTCTGAGCCTCAGTTTCCCCCTTTGAGGGGGAGAATGATACCTGTATGTCAGGGTGGAGTGGAGTGTACAGGACTGAGAGTACCCAGCACAGCACAGGCCCTGAAGAGTAGAGGCAGGTGCTGGGAAAGCTCCCACGCGAGGGGCCGTTGGGCTGCAGCCCTGTGATGACAAGAACGGGCGCTCTGCTGGAGGCCACGCACCGAGAGAGGAGGCAAGCAAAAGTGAGGTGGTGGAGAGCAGCCTACCGCATGCCCGGGCCCAAGGGCCTCCCTGGGACTCCCACTCACATGCACTGGTGTCCCCATGTGGCAGGTTAAGGAAAACGCAAACACGAGAAGTCCACCCAATTCCAGCCCAGAGCCTGGCCCCAGAGCCCACACTCCAGGCCACGTAGGGAAGGCCTCTGGGAGAGCGGGAGGGACGTGCATCCACGTCCAAGGCCCAAGCCAGCAGCCTGGATAAGGGGGAGGGCGGGCACCAGGGAAGAGAATTCACACAAATCACAAGGTGGGGGGCATGTAATGGGCAGCAAGCCCATCAGAAAGCCGCCCGGAAGACGCAGCCAGCCCTGGCTTCTGGAACACACCTGGCAGACTTCCTTGCAGTAGGTGACACTGGCAATTCCCCTCCCTGGGGACACCTCCCTCCCCGTCCACTCTCCTCCTGCTGAGTGCTCACCCACCTGCTGGCCGCTCTCCTGGCCATCCTTCCCCTGACCACACCTCCAGCTGTCTCAGCTCTGCCCCGGCCCCAGCCCCAGCCCCAGCCCCGCACATGCACAGCAGCAGCGACCACGCCGGCGCCTGGTGCCTGCTGGGATCCATGGCAGGTGTGTGGTCTGTGGCACCCCTCTCGGTCCCCATTGGAACCGCAGTCACATTTTCCAGACAAGGAGCTGGGCTCACAGGTGCGGGGCACCCACACTTCTCAGAGATGGCAGAAGTGGAATCCGAATTCTGGGCTGACATGCCACAGCCTGATGACTCACAGGACCGACAGGTTTAGCCTGATGGTCCCCAACGCCCGGGACCCGGATGTCCAACGGCATTGTTTGATGAGCTACAAGCACCTCAGACGTGAGGAGCCAAACAGGGTAGTGGGCTAAGAGCGCAGGCGCCAGGGGGATGCGGCCTGGCTGTGAGTCCCATCTCCAAAGTGTCACCGAGAAGATTCGGTGAGGTGATGCACCCCTCCCAGAATGCTGGAACCGTCCCCACACCCAGGGAGTGCTGGCAAGTCCCAAACTAAACTGTCTCCCACATGACCCTCTCCACTGTCCACGGCCCCCGTCCTGGTTGAAGATCCCACAACCTATGCACGACCGCCCACGCGGGACCTGGATCCACCCCAGACCCTTCACTTGCCTCTTGGAACCCGCCACCTTCCAGCCCTGCTTCTCAAATCCCCGCTGAAGCCTTCCGCCACTGCCGCGGCCTCGGTCCAGACCCACCTGGGCCCTCACAGCCTTCCTGCTCCCACTCACTGGACACCCCAGCAAGTCTTTAAATCTCATGGAACCCATATGCTGAAAACCTTTTAGGGGACCCTCAGTACCTATGGCAACTGTTCTGAAATCTGATGATCATTAGAAACAGAGATTTAAAAAAAAAATACAGATTTCCCAGCTCCACTCCCTGAGCATTCTGACCTAGGAGATAGGGAGTAGGTCTCCATACTCTGTATTTTTAAAACTCTCCACAGGCAAACCTGATGAACTGCAAGGGCTGGGAGCTCCTGGTCTTCCGACTAGGTGCACCCACCTGCTTCTGGCCCCTGCTCACCTTCTCCTATTGTCGCCTGCCCATCCCCCGGGCCTCTGTGCCTCTGCACTTCTCTTCCTTCTGCTTAGAACGCCCTTCTCCAGCCTGTCCACCCAGCAAACTTCTGTTTGTCCCTGAAAACCCAACTGGACGACCCCTTCCTCTGGGAAGTCCCCGACTGTCTGAGCTAAGCAACCCCCTTCGTGTCACTACCAAACCTCGCATACAAACCACCTGTGGGACAGTATTCCATTATATCACACTCAGACTCCGTATCTGTCACCCCTACAGGACTCTGGGGCCATTACAAGTGTTTACCTTGGTGACCCTCCAAAGCCTAGCACATGGCCTGGGACATGCTCAATGAACCTAACGACTGTTGTCTGATGAGCCGAGTGCTTGTAAATGTCACTAGAAATAGTCAAGAAAAAAACACACGAGTGCTTGTGTTGAACAGAATTTGGCAGAGTAGTGGGATTTTGTATGATTTTCCAAGACAACTAGATGGTGGTGTATAAGAAAGTACATATACCACTCACATCAACTTTAAGGACCTCCTCCTTTGGATCCGATATTTGTGCAATTAGTGCCACAGAACACATATTCCAGGTGATCCCTCTAGGACCCTGGAGAGCAGCAGCGTATCTAGGAAGACGGAGATCCAGCTCCTTTCCACTTAGAAGACAGAGAGAGCAAGTGCAAGGACTTAAAAGAAAAAAAAAATCGAGCCAGCTTGAGCCAGAGGAACTGGTGCAAACACAGCACAGGGGGGCCAGGGCTACCAGCCAGCAGGGTCATCCCTGGGGGAAAGAGGGCTGTCGGCACACAGGGCCTCCTGTACATCTGCCAACCATCTCCACCCTTGTTTTTCCCAAGCGCAACTGGCCTCTCCGGCAGGGCCCCCACACCCAGGGTCCCTGCCCTCCTTCAGGTCCAGGGGAAATGGCTCCGAGTGTCCTGCACGTGAGCGGCCACCATCGCTATGACCTGAATTGTGGGGAGAGGAGGTGAGAAGCGCTCAAAGAGAACAAGGGGGAGTGACGGACAGATAGATGGTGAGAGCCAGTGAGTAAGCAAGGCAAGGCCTCATCCATCATATTTAAACAATTTTTTTTTTTTTTTTTTTTTTAAAGATTTTATTTATTTATTTGTCAGAGAGAGAGAGAGAGGGAGAGAGAGCAAGCACAGGCAGACAGAATGGCAGGCAGAGGCAGAGGGAGAAGCAGGCTCCCTGATGAGCAAGGAGCCCGATGTGGGACTCGATCCCAGGACGCTGGGATCATGACCTGAGCCGAAGGCAGCTGCTTAACCAACTGAGCCACCCAGGCGTCCCATCATCCATCATATTTAATGCTGAGCATTCACTCGGGGCCAATTCCAGGCAGAGGCTCTGGTTGGCACTGGGCCTTGGGCCAAGGAGAAGTTGGGATCTCGGAGCTAAATGGCCTTGCGTCTGGTCTAGTCGCAGATGCCAAACCTCACATAAACCCGAGAGAAGAGGTCTTGCCCTGAGCCGCCAGGGCCATCAGGACCCTGCCCTGTAGGGAGTGAACGCAAGGGGAACGAGCAAATGAAGTTTCTACTCTGGGCCTCGACTCCCAGAGGCAGAACTGGGAATAAAAGTCTTGATCGGGGTTAGGGGGCGACCCTGGCATTGGTCCTGACCCATTCACAGATCCAGGTGAGGGCAAAGCCCTTCTGGGATGGTATCAGTGCTGCTGGAGACACAGATTCTTCAAAGGCCTAGAGGCTGCTCCGAGAGGCCCACAGAGCCTCAGTGGCAGGCCCAAGACAGGGGTCAACTCCCTTCCCCGTGAAGCCTTCCCTGACCCTCCTGGGTAAGAGTGAGCACCTCAGCCCAGAACTCCCTGTGCCCCTCGGTTTCTCCCGTCTCGTGCAGTTACTTCGGCATCTGTGTGTGGACCTCTGCACCGGGAAGGACACAGGCCCCCTGAGGGCGAGTTTTCCACTGTGCCCTCTGCCCGACCCCAAACCTGTGGGACAGTGCCATCCCCCGAAAGAGCCGGGAGGGAGAGTCAATGGCCACAGGGAGTCCTCCGTGTCTGCACCCCGTGGGCCGGTCACCTGGATGCTGAGGGTCTGGGACTCCAGGTGGGGTAAGGTGATGTTCCTGTAATCGCTTCCTGTCTCTCGGACCAGGCGGAGGTCCTGGCGCAGGTACTTCTGCAGGTGCTTCTCCGTGGCGGGGTAAACCACAGTTGTCTTCACATCTGCAACGACAAACACAGCCCGGGGCTGTAAAGTGAGGCGCACTCTCTGCACAGGGGCCCGCCACCGTCTGGTCCCCAGCACAGAGCGGGGACCCCGACCCCGTCTCTGATTTCCTAATGAGAGGAGCCAGAGACGAAGAGGTTACGGTCACCCGGAATCCACCCGGAATCCACCCGGTGCCTCATGCAGGTCAGCTCCTGCAGTGAATCACACTCAGCATCCAGGAGCCACAGGGTTTTTGCTGGTGGGTCACTGGACCCCTTGCCACCCTTCCCCCTCTGTTCTCTGCCTAAGGAATGAAAGCTTTTGGACACTTGTCACATAGCAAATTTCTTGGTATGTGGCTTTCTGGACCTGAAGCTGAAAATCTGACTTAAAGGTAAGTGGCCTCCCCTCCTGCAAAGCAGAGGGGCACAGCGCGGTGGTTAAAGGCACGGACTCCGGAGCTGGACTATGTGCGTTCGAGTCCTGGCTCCACCTGTTACTGCCTTGGGACCCTAACCCCTGCCCAGTTATTTAATCTTTCCAAGCCCTGACTTCCCCATCTGTCAGCTGAGGATAATAATAGCTCCTGTGTCCCAGAGTTGGGAGGATTACACAAGTTAATACCTGAGAAGCACGGAGAACAATGTCTGACACAAAGTAAATACAATGTCAGTGCTATTTCTTTTTAAGATTTTATTTATTTATTTGACAGAGAGAGAGATCACAAGTAGGCAGAGAGGCAGGCAGAGAGAGAGAAGAGGAAGCAGGCTCCCGGCTGAGCAGAGAGCCCGATGCGGGGCTCAATTCCAGAACCCTGGGATCATGACCTGAGCCGAAGGCAGAGGCTTAACCCACTGAGCCACCCAGGCGCCCCAGTGCTGGCTACTTTTAATCGGCCTGCCTCAACCGTGGCACCACTGCCATTTTGGCCCCGATACTTCTCTGTTAGAGGGGCTGTCCTGGGCATTGCAGGATGTTTAGCAGGATTGCAGGCTTCTAACAGGAGGTTGGTAAAACCCTCTTTCCATTGTGACAACCAAAAATGCCTCCAGACAGTGCCAAGTCTCCCCTGGGGGACAAAATTGCCCCTAGTTGAGACCTGCTGTTTTCATCAGCAGGAAATCTTGTAGTCTTCTGAAACAGACTCTAGGCTAGGGTCCCGGTCCAACACCACCTGGTTTGGGTTATATCCTTTCCCTATTTCTAATAACACCTGCTACAACTGTTAATCATTTATATGTAGCGCTTCAATATAGATGTTAAGGGCAGGAAAGGAAAACAGTATTCTAAAATCAGCTGGGATGTTTCTCAGAAGGCCCATGTCCTCCCTGACTCCCTTATCTTTGATTCAGAGTGCCCTCTGAGGGAAACCCGAGGAAAGCCCAGTGGGCACATTTTAACACTCCAGGGAATTTCCATACTCACCTGCATACCTGCAGGCCCAGCTAAGAACTACTAACCTTTACTTTCGTATCTGGTCTAAGGATGTAGGTGACTTGAATCCCCATTTCACAGGAGTCAGGACTCACTGGTATCATGTGGCAGAGGTGACATGGGACCTGGGGTCACCTAACCCTAAAGCTGGTGCTCTCCCACCACCTGCCAACTGGCCCCATATTACTCCAACAGCCAGTGGAGAAGGCCTGACATGCTACACCAAGCATATGACTTCCGGTGAGGATCAAAGGTCCTGGTCCATCGGTTCTGGGGGGTGTAAAGCAGCCCAGCACAAAGACACAGGCTCTGGACCCAAGCTGACATAATGTTCTCCCCTTCCTGACTGTGTGACCTTGGGCATAAAACCTCTCAGAGTCCCAGTTTCCTCATCTGTTAAAGAGTGGTCATAAGGGCGCCCGGGTGGCTCAGTGGGTTAAGCCGCTGCCTTCGGCTCAGGTCATGATCTCAGGGTCCTGGGATCGAATCCCGCATCGGGCTCTCTGCTCAGCAGGGAGCCTGCTTCCCTCTCTCTCTCTCTCTCTCTCTGCCTGACTCTCCGTCTACTTGTGATCTCTCTCTGTCAAATAAATAAATAAAATCTTTAAAAAAAAAAAAAAAAAAAGAGTGGTCATAAAATCTGCCCCAAAGAGTTGTCATCAACATTAAATAAAACATGTCATCTGGACCACTGGCGGCACTGTTGTCACCCCATTTCCTGGGCATCTCTGGATCTGACCCTGAAAGGGAGGCAGAGGCCTCCTCACAACCCTCAGGGCAGCAGCAAACAGATCCTCACTCCTCACTCCCAACACTCCCTAGGAGCCCTGCTAGCGGTCAAGTACACCCAGATCTCAAGACACAAAAGAATGCCACCAACAGACCGAATGACATCCCCTTAACTCCTGCAGTGGGCTCTAGAGAAATCCCTTATCCAAGAGCAGCTTGGCAGAGAAGAACAGCCTGAGTTCCAATCCGCACTTCGTAGCTACGTGACGGGGACATCATTATGGGAAGTCAGCGAGCAGTGGATGGGAAGCCTTTAGAAAGTGTCCCCACACAGAGAAGTGCTCTTCAGATGCTAGCTCTCCTTGTTGTGTTTGCGGTTACTCTGGTAGCCCGGGCTGGCAAAGCTGTGAGCGACGGCACTCCCTCGGTATGGGGGAGATGGCCGGGGACAAAGGCAGCATGCACGTTGGAGAACAGCCTGCCCTGCCGGCCAAGAACACACAGCCCTGGGCTCGCGGCCTGGGGCTCCCTGGCTGTTCCAGATCAGAAAGCCGCTGGGCCCGCGAGCATGCCCCTGTCTGCCAAGGCTTGTCAAAGACTGCCCAGCCACCCAGGGTGCTGGGAAACAAGGGCCTCCCCAGGCCAGCCCTCTCCTGCCTTCTCTCTCAGCGGCAGGGAAAACACAACAACGCAGTTTCCAACTGCTCACTTCCTGCCATCTTTCTTCCTTTTCTGAGGAACTCTGGCCTGGATGCCTAAGCCCCGTTGGTGGACCCTGAGCCCCCTCAAAGCCAGTTTACCCCCTCGGCGTCCGGTCTCTGTCAGACCAGCCCCCAGAAGCCCAGGGCAGGGGCAGGCCGGCCTCACACACTGGCATCAGGGGTAAGGGCGGGCTTCCATGTCCCCCGAGGGGCTGCCACCCCCTCAAACCTGGACCACTCCTCTGGCTTCCTATCATGGCCCACAGAGCCCTCGGCCACCCTGCCCCAAACCTCTCTCTAAGCTCACTGACCACCATCTCTGCCAGAGCCACACAGACCTCCTTACAGTCCCACTAACACAGCCCACCTCTAGACCTCCAACCAGCTGCTCTCACTGCCAGGCAGGCCTCCTGACCTGAGTCAACGGCAAAGCTCTCCAGAAGCCCAGCTTGAGAAGCTCCCCGGACCACATGCCGCCTGTCTTGCTCGCCTGCTTGCGTTTCCTCACTACCTGACAACAGAGTACGGATTTATTGTCTGATTCCCCCATTAGACTGTACCTTCCAGGAGGACAGGGGATTCTCTCTGCCTTTAAAAAGATTTTTAGGGGGCACCTGGGTAGCTCAGTCAGTTAAGCACCTGGCTTTGGCTCAGGTCATGATGTTAGGGTCCTGGGATGGAGTCCTGCATTGGGCTCCACGCTCGACGGGGTCTGCTTCTCCCTCTGCCCCCCCCCCCCCCGCCCGTGAGCTCTCTCTCAAATAAATTAAAAAAAAAAAAAAATCTTTTATTTATTTATTTTTTTGACAGAGAAAGACCGAGAGAGAGGGAACACACGCATGGGAAGAGGGAAAAGAAGCAGGCTTCCCGCTGAGCAGGGAGCCCAACGAGGGCTCAATCCCCTGGGATCATGACCTGAGCGGAAGGCAGACGTTTAACGACTAAGCCACCCAGGCACCCAATTAAAAATCTTTAAAAAAAAAAGTTCTAAAATCATTTTATCCCCAGCATCCAGAATAGCACTTGGCCTACAGGAGATACTCAATAAACACTGAACAAGTGGATAAATGAAACTGGCCTTCTAGACATCAACACCAGGAAGGGCAATTTTGAGCCAATATTGAATAAAATCCCTGGATAACAATCAGTATGTATGCCAATGCGTTTCTCACTGGCAGGCGAAAGCAAACACTGGTGTCTACCCAAATGCCAAGTCGAGGTGTTGACCTGCAAGGGAACCTCATGAGAATTCTGGTCAAGTGTCAATGCCCAAAAAATGCTCAAACCATCAGGTAAAAATATGTTGGGGAACAGGTGTCCATATGCAGTCTCAAAAATATCACCCCACACATTACTTATTAATGACAAAGGGACCAGGTGACCCGAGTTAACATCACTCCGAATGGGACACACCGACATCGAGTGCCTCTGGAGGGCTGTGCGGTGCTATTCTGGCCATAATGCATGGTCTGAATCTGATCAAGAGGGAGTGTCAGCCAGCCCCAATCCAGGGACATTGTACACAACAAGCAGCTTTACAACCCTTCAAAAGTGTCAAAAGTCTGAGAAAACCAAGAAAGACAGAAGGACTGTGCTGGATTAAAGGCCGCTATAGACTGGACTGGATCCTGGAGAAGGGAGGGGAGTTCTGCTGGAAAGATGGTATTGGAACAACTGGTAAAATTTAATAATGGTCTCGACATTACAAACCAGCCTTGTAGAAATGTGAAATTTCTGAAAACTGACCACTTCACTCTGGTTCCTAGGAAACACACACTGAAGCGCTTAGCAAGGAAGGGTATGATGTCTGCCACTTACTTTTCAGTTACAACAGTATAACAAAATATTGTATGTGGAGAGAGAAAAGGCAAATGTGGCAAAATGCCAACAACAGGGCTTTTTTTTTTTTTTAAATTTAAGATTTTATCTATTTATTTGTCAGAGGGAAAGAGCAAGCGAGCACAAGCAGGGGGAACAGCAGGCTGAGGGAGAAGCAGGCTCCCCGATGAGCAGGGAGCCCGATGTGGGGGCTCGATCCCAGGGCCCTGAGATCATGACCTAAACTGAAGGCAGATGCTTCACCGACTGAGCCGCCCAAGTGTTCCAACAATAGGGCTGTAGGGTTGAAAATTTTTTTTCAAAATAAAAAGTTAAAGCAAAAAAAAGGCACTGATAGCCTCTGGATCCTCAGAGCTAACTGCCTACACACACACCAGGCACTGTTCTAAGTCCTATGTGTATATTAACTCATTCACTCCCCACAACCAATGTGAGGTGGGTATTATGATCCCCGTCTCACAAAGAAAGAATCTGTGGCACCTTCATTCCCACTGCTCTGTCTGGCTCAGGACCAGGCTGCGGCAGTGGTACCAAGATGCCAACCCCGTGGGTCAGCAGATGAGGCCTAACGACCTTCCTAGTGCCCTCTGCCAACCTCCACTTAGCAAACTGACTTATGGAGGCCCTCTGTACAGGGTGAGTAGGACCAGCCACCTCCCCCACCCAGTTTTTCCCTGTGGTTAGAGAAACAACAGGGAATGCAAAAAAGACCCCCAAAAAACAAGAACAAACCCCCCCAAAACAAAACACCTTGGAACAATGTCAAACCCCTCAAAAACCCATCTCTCATAATATTCACAATACAATATAGCTGACCCTCGAGCGACAGGGGTTTGAACTGCATGGGTTCACTTACACAAGATGTTTTTTGATGAAAATGCAACAGGGTACTGGCCTAATGTAAGTGCATATTCATTATGCTTCTCTTAATAACACTGTTTTCCAGCTTATTTCACTGTAAGAACACAGGAGGGGACGCATATGACATATAAAGTATGTTATCAACCGCTTGGGCCACTAGCAAGGCTTCTAGGCAACAGGAGGCTGTCAAGGTATGTGTGGATTTTCACCTGCAAGAGGGGTTTAGTCTGGGGAGAGCAGGAAGTTTGGGGGGGGGGTTTAGCGGGAGGAGTTTCAACTGCATGGGGGATCAGCACCCCTAACCCCTGCATTGCTCAAGGGACAATTATACATTAAGAGGACTTCCCTGATATTCCTCATAATGCCTGCCCACCTCTCGTGCTTTCAAGCTTTGTTTTTATTTTTAATTCAAGGCGGGCTGGTGCATACGTTAGAGTCATGTGAAGTTTGGTCTTAAGTTTCCTTTTCCTCCCCACACACCACTTTCAATTCTTCCTGACATTTCTTTGCTTTTGTACTCCTACAGTTCTAAATCACACATATTTTCCTTTGTTGTTCCCCCTTGACTTTTCATTTTTACTATCACTTATTAACTTCCCATTATGGAAGACAAGAGTTTAGCTTTTTACCGGCACCTGCACACAAGCATTCATACCCCCAGTCCCCCGCCAACCCTGTCCTCACAGTACAACTACGTTACAATGGTGGATAAATCAGTATTCACTGTCAGCACCACTAGGACGACTGAAATGCGGTACACTGCTAAATACGATGACTATTTTTCCTTTTTAGCACAACTTTTGGTACATGGAGTAATTACTCTTTTATTTGCTCACTTTTCTGTAAACCTGTCACTAATTCACCCCCACATACACTTCTTCTGTTTATATAAATTTCCTTTTAATGTTAAAACGGGAGGAACACAAGCAACGTATCCTCCCGGAGCCTCTGACTCACTCAGCAGGTGCTGCGCAGAGCTGTGCTCTGGGACCTCCGAGGCGCTCCACCGTCGTAGGGGGTGCCTTCCCTACTTTGCTTCCTGAGTCCACTATCTGCCTCTTTCCTGTTTGTATCTTGATTTTACTATAGCAGTGGTTCTCAAACGTCATGGTGCATCAGAACCACCTGACTAAGGACGTCTGTGGTGGGGCCCACCAGTGTGCCTTTTTAAAGCAGTTCCTGTGTGGAGCTGCTGCCACTAGTCCTGGTCCCAGGACCAGACATCAAGGACAACGCTAAAACACAAAAGTCAAGTTGCTACCAGAGCTAGGGTACAAGGGAGATCCACTTAGAGACCTGGAACATCTGAGAGGGTCTTTATTCTACTGTCACATGTAATTAGGAGTTTGGCAAAAAGAATTCTATGGTGGAAAGCAAGGACCCTCAAAATCTGAAAGCTCCATGATCTTCTAGATTGTGATGCTGCTGTTGAGAAGTGGGAGGTCATTCTGATCCACAGTCCTTTGTATTGACCTGTTTTCTTGTCCTCAACATCCCAATCGTGCTGATGGGTCTTGGAGTGGTTCCTACTCATCCCTTGAACTGGGTAACTGCTGAGGCCTTTCAATCTCAGAAATCACGTTCTTCAGTCCTGGGAAACAATCTTATTTCTTTGGTCATTTTCTTCCCTACTTTCGTCCCTGTCGTTCTGGAACATCTATTGGGATATGCTCTTCCCCTTCCACTTTTCTTTTCTCTCCTGTTTTCTCCTGGCCGCTCTGCTTTTTGAGTACGTTTTCTTCAACTTCTCTTCTACTCAAGTTTTTGTTCTGGCTACATATATAATTTCTAAGAGCTGTTAAAAAGTTCCTCATTGAGGGCATCTTAAGCATTTGCTAGATTATAATTTATCTCGGACATTAACAACAGTTTTTGCAAATTTCTTCTCCCTACATAGTTTTCATTTCTTCTCGGTTCTTCTCCTTTCCTTCTTGTCTTTATCAATGGACATTACTCAAGTCTGCTCACCCTTGCCTGTCCACTCACTCGTATCTGAGGGCAGAGCACCAGAAAGCTGATGGGAGCTCTGAAGACATAGCTGCGTTCACCTGGAGTTTCATCTTAGGATGATTGGGCTGTGCCCTTGCACGACAGAACCCCCAAGACTCTGTCTTCTCGGTTGGGCTGGTCAGATTCTCCAAGCAGGACTCTCCCAGTTTCACCCATGGAGGCGTAAGCCTGGCTGACAGCTGAGAGATGAGGAGGAGAAGCTGCTGGTGCACGACAGGGGAGGACAAAGGGTGACTAACACTGCATATGTAAACTTCCACTTAACCTTTGAGCCCCTCCACCGCACCTAGAACCTCTAGACCCTGTTTGACTCTCTCCGGAGGCTGGATCTCTGGGAGGAGCAGCTACCAGCCGTGTGAAGTGGAACAGGATATATGGGGCCTGCCGGCTCAGGTTACCCTCCCACACATCTGCTGGGTCAGTCACTCCTTCCCCTGTCATTTCCTAGCCTTGTCTCCTCTTCCTTCTCTAGCATAATTTTTTGCACTGTTACTCCTTTAATGTCACTGTTAATGAAGGTTTGAGAGGAAGCAGATGGGCAAAACGACCCCTTTTAACTGGAAGCCCACAGCCCTACCATTCTATCTCCCTTATAAGGATCTTAAAAAAATTATTATCGAGGGGCACCTAGGTGGCTCAGTCAGTTAAGTGTCTGCCTTCAGCTCAGGTCATGATCCCTGGGTCCTGGGATTGAGCCCCACATCAGGCTCCCTGCTCAGTGGGGAGCCTGCTTCTCTCTCTGCCTGCTGCTCCCCCAGCTCATGTTCCCTTTCTCTCTCTCAAGTAGATAAATAAAACCTTTAAAAAAGAAATAAAGAAAAAAGAAAAAATGTATTATTGAAGTATAGTTGACATACAATGCTGTGTTAGTTTCGGGTGTACAATATATCGACTTGGCAATTCTATACATTACTCAATGCCCGCCCCAAGATAAGTGTAGTCACCATCTGTCACCACACCACATGATCCAGTAAATCCACTACTGGATATGTACCGAAAGAAAATGAGAACACTAATTCAAGAAGAACGCACCCCTCTGTTTACGGCAGCATTATTTACAACAGCCAAGAGATGGAGGCAGCCCAAGTGTCCACTGATTGATGAATGGATAAAGAAGATGTGGTCTGTCTGTACAACAGAATAGTACTCAGCCATCAAAAAGAATTGAGATCTTTCCCCTTGTGACACCGCCAATGGACCTAGATGCTAAGTGAAATATGTCAGTCACAGAAAGACAAATACCATACGATTTCATTTTTAGGTGGAATCTAAAAACAAAACTAACGACCAAAAAAACCTAAAAGTTTGTTCCAGTTATAAAATAAGTCAGTCATGTAAAGGAAAGGTACAGCATAGGGAACACAGTTAATAAAACTGCAGGAATGACGTCTGATGCTTTCTTTTTCTTCTTATCTGCTTATTGCCACCTGACCTATTTGTCTATTTATGGTTCACCTCCTCCAACTGGACGTAAGCTGCTTGAGAGCACAGACTTTGTTTTACATATCCTGCGCACACTGCCTAAAATGGCACCTGACACATATTAGGCCCGAACAATATGGTTACAGAATAGAATACATATTATGCCACTTTATTTTTCAAAGAGCACGTGTGTATGCACAACTGCCTACACATAAGAATGCACAGAAGAAAAGTCTAAAATTCAGGACATGGGCGCCTGGGTGGCTCAGGGGATTGATCTGCCTTCAGCCCCCGTCATGATCTCAGGGTCCTGGGATCGAGTCCTGCATCGGGCTCTCTGCTTGTCAGGGAGCCTGCTTCCTCCTCTCTCTCTCTGCCTGCCTCTCTGCCTACTTGTGATCTCTCTCTGCCAAATAAATAAATAAAATCTTAAAAAAATAAAATAAAATTCAGGACATATTCTAAGATGTTGAAAGATAACTTATCTCTGGGTGGTGGAGTTATATGTAATTGTAACCTTTTTAAAATAATTTTTTGGGGACATTTACTACATTTTCCAAAACAAGTGTGGATCACTTATGTAACAATTACATTAAAAGCTGAAAAACAAGTTGCACCTTAAACAAGCCCCAGAGAGGTTAAGTAATTTGCCCAAGGCGACACAGCCAGAAAGGGGTGGAGCTAAGATCTGAACAGCAAGCAATCCGGCTCTTCTATGCAGTATTGATTCCCCAATGCTCCAGGGCCACTGTTTCAGACCTTTCCCTAAGAAACCTGTAGGAGCGGGTTCTCCAAAAAGCAGCCTTATCAGATAGGAGAAATGTGATTGCTCCCAACTGCTCCCAAACATGGGTAAACAGCGTCAGCAAAACCAAAGGGCATAATAAGGTGCCCAAGAAACTGGGCTGCAGACTGGGAGGTCTGGAAATAACATGAGAACGTGCAGAGACCCAACAGCAGGGCTGTACTCCCTGTGCTTCCTGGGGAGGGCTGGGGGTGGGAGCCAGGTGGCACATGTCCCTTGTCTCTGGGGGTACCCTGAGGTACTCATCACTCTGGGGGTACCCTGAGGTACACTGCAGCCAGATGCTGGGCTAGAACAGGCTTTGGTGGGGCACACACAGGGACTGGAGGCGATCCCACTTACAATAGGAGACAACGGCTGTTTCGACTTATGTGTGTTGTACCCCCCCACCCCACTGCTCCCCACCAAAGATGCCAGTGCTGGCTCTCAGGGAAGGATGCCTGTGGTGGGGTCCGAGGAGACGGGCCCTGTGGTGGTCTTGCAGCCCTTGTGGGGCTTGGGGGAGCAGGGATGTTTTGGCTGCAGGGATGGCCGTACCAATGCATCCCAGATGAACAGATGAACAGCGGCCCTGTACACACATTCCTTCTCTCTGCAGCTCAGGCAGGCAGGCTGGTGTGCCCCTGGCTAGGCCAGCTCTGTCCCGCCTCATAAGACCCTTAGGAATCTCCTGAAAGGCCTTCTCCAAGAAATAAACCCAGCCCCTGTCCTCCACCCAGACACGAGAGCCCAAGTGCTTTTGGACAGGGAGGCAGGGCTAGGTAGAGGAAAAGAGCAGCTGCCTTTCTTGCCCTCTGCCAAAGCTTGCCTAGCCAAATCCCCAGGAAAACGCTGTTGCACATGAAACATGAAAAAGCAAACCACAGACAGTCTGCTCTCCTTCCCATACACATGTTCAAACAAGACTGCTTTCCAGCCGTTACTGATGACTTCTACACGATGAGGTAATTTCTATGGCTCAGTCTGTGGCTTTTGCTCTCCCTTCATTATGATCAGCCAGTTTCAACTTATTTGACCCAGATGTGCAGGCTAGGGGAGCTGGAGAGAAGCAACAGCAAAGCATGATCCGCGTGTGAAGCCCACCCCACCTCCCACAAGGGCCAAGCAGAGCCATCCAGGTGACGGGGCAGATGACTGAGGCTGGCAGGGCGCACTAGCAAAGAACCTGGCAGAAGGACTGGCAAGGGAGAGGGGCTGCAGGGCCTCCTGGGGGACATGCATTATCTTCCCTCCTCTTGGGGATCTCCCCTGATGAGGTGACCCTCTCCTCAGGCCAGCCTCATGGTGGCCAGAGAGCAGGTTGGAGGCTGGAGAGGAGGTGGTCTGTGTCCTGCATCGCAGGGATGCTGGAAGTATTCAAAGGGAGGCCTGAAGAGACTTTCAGATAAAAAATAAACAGGGATAAAGGGCGTGGTCAGGATCCTACTAGAGGCTTTGGCTACTCCACAGCAAACCTTCAAACCACTAATTACCTGTCTCCAGGGCAGCTCAGAGATGCTATTAGAGGCAGAGGAGAGGCACATGCTGATTTTAGCCAAGCCCTGGATCTGACAGGCTCCTTCCCTCCTCCTCCTCCTCCTCCTCCTCCTCCTCCTCAATTCTCCGAGGCCTGGGAGGTAGAGGAGGCACAAACAACAGGACCCGATGGCCCACAAGCAAATTCGGCAACTCTGAATGCTTCTCTAGGGCTGCCTGCAGTGGCCTTTGGTTTCAGGTCTCAGAGGTGGTCTGTTAGGAATGGGAAATGCTGCTATACGGTGGCTGTGGGGCTTACAGCACTCCACAAAGTTCCATTTGAACACGCCTGAGAACTGGTATGGAATGAGATAATGGAGGCATGGACGGACAACCTTGCCCTTAGAGCTGAAAGACCCCTACAGCCCCACACACAGGAAGCAGCTATTCTGGGGTTAAGCAGACCGGTCTACAAAAGCTGTTGTACCAAACACTCAGGAGTTCCAAAACATGGCCCCTCTCACAACTTCCTGCCTAAAGGCACTTCTTTATTCACTCAGAGAGGGGCACAGGGACCCGGTCTCAGTGCAGTACCCATGGACACCGCCATGTTGTGTGTGCTGGTAGGAAGGGGGCAGAAGATCAAAGGTACAGGGTATATCCCCCACTGAGAGGGGCCTTGGACTACCAGAATTTTAGGTTATCACTCACTAAGAAGTCTGCATCAGAAGAGGACCAGAGAACCAGGCTGCCACAGGCTGGCAGCCACAGCCGGAGCCAAGCAATGAAGTGGAACCAGCTATCCTGTGGGTAATCTGCCTTCGCCCACTGGTCCTGAGTAAGCTGACTTTTCTGCTGACTTGAGCCTCAAGACTGCCACAGAGTCTTGGGACCTTGCCCCATCTGGGGGAGACAGAGAACAAGAACACCAGTCTTGTGGTGCTTCTTCATTGCTCCTGAATGCAATGGCTTCTTCTGGCTTCGTGGAAACCATGAGTCTAAACGGAGAATTGAACATGTGGCCTCTGCTCTCAGCTGAAGGGAGAAGATGGGGACACAGAGAAGGCAATGTGCAAGGGTTCCCTGAGCTGAGGCGGCAGGGGAGGAAGAGCATGAGTCAATTAGACCACCAAGAGAAAGGAAAAACTCGGATTCTGTGTAAAGAATTTTACCCAGGAGTTAGGGGCCTTTCCATCTTGAAATGTATGCCTTTTGTTATTCTACTGTCCCTCTAAGCTCCCAAAGGGGCTTGGCTCCCTGGTGTCAGGAGCTCTGAAGCACCCAGGGAGAAAAGTAGACAGAAATCTGGCATCTTGGGGCGCCCTGCTGGCTCAGCTGGTTAAGCATCTGCGTTTGGCTTGAGTCACAATCTCGGGGTCCTGGGATTGAGCCCATGTCAGGCTCCCTGCTCAGTGGGGAGTCTGCTTCTCCTTCTTCTCCCCGTTCATTGCTGTCGCTCTCTCTCAAACAAATAAATAAAATCTTAAAAAAGAAAAGAAAAGAAAAGAAATCTGCCATCTTTAGGTGATTTCAAGTGATGAAACCAAAGGAGTAGATTCCTGTGGGTTCAAAGCCCAGCTTATGCCAGGAGCCCACCCTAAAGCTCTGTCCACAGTGCTGCCCTCACCCAGAACTCCCCTTCTACATCCCACCCTCCCATCACCAAGTCCAGCCGTCCCAGGGGCCACCACGTCCCCAGCCACGGGAGGACCTGCACCTGCACACCCTAATCCACCCGCTCCCAGTGTGCACCCCTCCATAGTTCCGGGCTCTCCATTAGTATCTCACAGGTCATTTCTGTAGACAGATGTAATTCACCAGAGTTTGGGGTCCACGTATCTTGGGAGAATGCAGTACTTGCTGATGAACTGACAAGCCCCACACAAGGGTCATTCAGGCTGTGAGGAAGGAGGCAGAGGCTCTAATCCAAGCTAATCTGATCATCTGCTTCTTTGTTTGGTGATTGGAGGTTAACATCCTAAGAAATATCTACTCAAGCATCAAATAAATACATTCTCAAATAATTCAAAAGTCTAATCCCCAAATCTTTTCATTGAAACATACACTAACAATAGTTGGGTATTTACTATCCCAGTCTTTAATGAGTTTACATATATATGAACATATCTACATAGAGATCTTTTTTTTAAGATTTTATTTATTTGAGAAAGAGAGAGAGAGAGAGTGAGTGAGGGTGCGCACACAAGGTGGGAGAAGGGGCAGAGGGAGAAGCAGGCTCCCCACCAAGCAGGGAGCCTGACGTGGGGCTTGATCCCAGGACCCTAGGATCATGACCTGAGCCGAAGCTTGGACCTCAGATGCTTAACCGACCGAACCAGGCACCCCAAGGTCTTTTCTTTTGTAAGTATAAATGGGCTGATCCTTTATGTGACCTCTGGCCTGACAGTCCATACCTAGCTGGCTCCAAGTACCCAGGCACAGAGGAAGGGAAATGAAGGTTCAACCAAAGGGCATAGAGAACAGCTGTACCAACCAGTTCCATCCAGTGCCACACCCTCATCCCAGGGGTAGACACTTAATGCCAGATGAAAACAGGAGGGGTTTCTATCCTCCAATGACAGAAAACCATGGACTAGAGCAGTGGTAGGCAAACTTTTCTGGAAAATGTGACAGTAAATATTTTAGGTGTTGTAGGTGATGCTGTCCCTTTTTCATATTCTTCTTAGTTTTCTTCTGTTTCAAACGACCGTTAAAAATGTAAAAACCATCATTGGCTCACAGGCCATATAAAAAGCAGCAGCCCACAAGCTATAGGGGACAGGAGAGTGGGAGGGGTCCAGCATGGGCACACTCCAGCATGCCAAACGGCGCCCACCGGGCCTGCTCCCCATCCATACAACACTGGGCCAGCTACTCATCCGGGACTATTGTGGAAATAGAACTACCAGTGGATGGTGAACAAAGCCCACATCAGCTCACCAGACTATCAGCCCGCCTCTTCATTTTTAAACACAAATGAGCTAACATTCACCAGACATTAAGAGAAAACCAGCAGCCTGAAAAAGAATGACCAAAATAAACAACCAGAACCAGATCCCAGAGGAAATGAGATCATGGAAGGGTCAGGAGATAATTTTTTTAATAATTCTAATTAGCGTGTTAGAGAAAGTCAATTTGGACCTGTAAAGCAAGAGCAAGATGCTAAGAAAATGAAACAGAGAATCAGAGGGAAGAAAATTAAAAATATGATTGCCAAATTAAAACCTTCACTAGAAAGGTCTGGAAGATAAAGTTGAGACAATCTACTGGACTGTAAAAAGAAAAGAATAGGAAAAAGGAATAGGAAAAGTAGGAGAACAGAAACAATACACAGGATCACTCTAGGAGACTAACATCTAATAGGGTTTTCAGTAAGAGGAAATAAAGGAAACAAAGGGAAGGAAATTATCAAAGAAATAACAGAAAAAATGTAGAGTGGAAGAATGACCTAAGACTTTAAATCAAAAGGGTCCAAAAGCACAATGAATGAAAAAAAAAAATTCAACCTTGACGCAGCTGTACAATGCTTCAGTACACCTAAGATAAAGAGCATACTAAGATAAGCTTCCAGAGAAGAAAACTAACAAAGCAAGAAGAAAAAAAAGAATGAAAATGAAAAACCAAGTTAACTGTAAGAAAATGAAAATCTATCATCAGATACCTTGTTAACAACAATGGATATTTGAAGTCAATAAATCAGTGTCTTTAATGTTTTGAAGGAAAAGAAATTTAAATTCTGTATTCGGTCAAACCTTCAATCAAAAGTGAGGGCAAAATAAAGGATTCTAGGTTTACCTTTCATGTGTTCTTTCTGAGGAAGTACTTAAGACTGTACATTAGCTAAGTAAGAGACTAAAACAAGAGAGACATCAAATCCTAAGAACAGTTGACCTAACCCAGAAAAATCTGTGACAGGAAGGCTAAAGTTGAGGGCCATACAGCAAGCCTAAAGAATCAGCTGTCCAGATTGGAGCAGCTGGAAAGAATGTTCTGGAAACAATATTTCCAGGAAGGAAGGACTTATCACGTAATGATTATCAAACTAAGTGGCTGGATAATTTCAAAAACAGAGTAAAGGCGCAGGATTCTTTTAGCCACAATTAAAAAAAAAAAAAAAAGAGGCAACTAGAAATTTTATGAAGGAAAAACATAAAATAATGGTTCAAATATGAAGTAAATTAAAAAGCATCATGATCTGAAGAACTGCTGGGATGTGAGAACAGAACAATCATTTCACCTAGATATTCAGATGCATCCTCGTTCCAGGGGTAGGAGGGTCTCAAGCACTGGGCAGGTAGGAGAGGAACCAGAATCCTAGTCCACTGCTTGAGTGTGTAGCGCACATTAATCTGGCCACATTAATGTAAGGCTGTTTACTGGTGGGCAGCTCAGAATCTACTTACAGACAAAGCACACAAGACTTGACTACAATCATGCAACAGAACATACCATAAACAATGTGAAATACAAGCATGGCGGACAGAAGTCAGGAGACAGCAAAGCAAGAGAAGACTAGAGGCACGGATGGATATTCTTAACTGACAGAGTGACAGCCTCAAGTAGAGGGATCAAGGGCTAACAGGTGCAGTGTATTTAGGATTCCGAAGGTAATTTTTTAAAACCCTAAAAATAACAATATAAACAAAAAAATTGGAAGGAGGGCACCTGGGTGGCTCAGTGGGTTGAGCCTCTGTCTTCGGCTCAGGTCATGATCCCAGGGTCCTGGGATCAAGGTCCGCACCGGGCTCTCGGCTCAGCAGGGAGCCTGCTTCCCCCCCCCCCCGCCTGCCTCTCTGCCTACTTGTGACCTCTCTCTCTGTCAAATAAATAAATAAAATCTTTAAAAAAAAAATGGAAGGAGAGGGGAAGAAGGGTGAGAAATGTATAAAAAGGAACTAAACCTTTCCATCTCCACTGTGGGGGACCAAGAAAGTCAAAATGTGACAAATCACGGAGTTGCATTAGCTTATTTTTCAGTTAAGGGTCTAGAGGAAACTACCAGAAGCACTAATCCCAGAAATTCTCTTCATGGTAGCTCCTTATTTTTTTTTTTTTTTTAAGATTTTATTTATTTATTTGACAGACAGAGATCACAAGTAGGTAGAGAGGCAGGCAAGAGAGAGAGGAGGAAGCAGGCTCCCCGCTGAGCAGAGAGCCCAATGTGGGACTTGATCCCAGGACCCTGAGATCATGACCTGAGCCGAAGGCAGCGGCTTAACCCACTGAGCCACCCAGGCACCCCATGGTAGCTGCTTCTGGAAGGCAGGGCCAGGGTGGGGCAGAGTGGTACAAAAGCCTGTTCCAGGCCCTGTATATAAGCCTTTCAGTCCTATTTGATGACTTGACCATGTGACTGTATGACTTTGATGAATGGCCTAGCCCTATCACAGAGAGATCTATTCAGTAGGTCCAGATTCTGTATTCGAGAAAGCCCCGTAAGCATTTGTGATGAATAATTCTAGTTAAAAATCACATTACTAAATAAATCCCTGAAGTTCCATTCAAATCTGAGATACTGTGGTTCTCTGCTCTCATAGGATACCGAAGCCCATTGAGGTGGGCTAGCTAGCTATCGGATTCCTCATTTTTCATTGAAGAGAAACTGAGTCTCAGAGCAATTCCATGACTTGCCCTGGTGTGACCCGCCGGCTGCAAGCCTGGGGTGTTTCTCATGTTAGACGATGGGGTTCTTCAGTACTCAGCCCAGGAGGTAATCTTTCTGGCAAGACTTTCCCTGTTGGTCACTGTTCAGAGACCTGAACCTCAGCTGCAATGAGAGCCCTGCCGAGGACACTCACAGGGGACGGGGTGACGAGCCCGTGCCAGTATGTGCAGGAGTGGAGCCCACGGAGCCTGGTACCAAGCCTTCTCCTCCAGTAGCTGGAGGACCTCCCCACACTGCCCTATTCTGCCAGGGCTGGCCCCAGGCTGCAGTGCACTCCAGCACAGCATAGGCTCCCTTGTCCGCCAGGGAGAAAAGAGTCAAGCCCCAACACTTCTCTGCACCAGAAAAAAGACGGTATGCAGAAATACAAGTCTGCTAATGCCCAAAACCCAGAGGAAAGGAGGCCTCAGTCAAACACTTTCAGTCACAGTGCCTGGAAACCAAATTTGAGAATGAAGGCAGGACCCTATAAATTAGTAGGGAAATATTCTTAGCTCTTCTAAGGACCTGCTGGTTTTTCTGTTTTTTTGTTTTTTTTCTTAATTTTTAATTGGAAATACACTGTACAATATAAAACGTGTGGGGCGCCTGGGTGGCTCAGTGGGTTAAGCCTCTACCTTCGGCTCAGGTCATGGATGGAGCCCCGCATCAGGCTTTCTGCTCAGCGGGGAGCCTGCTTCCTCCTCTCTCTCTGCCTGCCTCTCTGCCTACTTGTGATCTCTGTCTGTCAAATAAATAAATAAAATCTAAAAAAAAATATATATATATATGTATATATATATAACGTGTGTGAATATGTATACATACTTTTACATATACATACTTTTACATATACATATATGTATGTAAATATAAAAGATATACTGTTTAAAGACCTAAAATAAAACAAAAGAACACTCATGCATGGAGTGTGCAGCCCAAGAAACAGAGCACTCCCAGAACTTTGGACGTCCTCTCAGCCCTGTCCCTACCAGGGATAATCGCTTTGCTGAATAAGGCATTCATCATTTCTTTTTTGGTCTTATTAATTGTATTATTTATGCATGCATCCCTAAGCAGTATATTGTTTAGTTCTGCTTGTTTCTCAACTTTATGTAACTGGAACCACCCTGTGTGTATTCCGTGTCTTGCTTCTTTTGCTCCACTTGGTGAGATTCTTAAAGTATGTAGCTGTGGTTCGTTTACTTTCACTGCCTGAAAAGAAGTGGCCCAGGGCAGGGAAACACCTTGATTTACTTATCAACTCTATTGTTCATTGATATCTGGATTGTCTCTAGTCTTTTCTATCGTGAACAATACTACCAGAGGAAACTCTTATGGGAATGGCGAGTTTTTAAAATGTTCCTTCCCAACAAGCCCTCAGTCTGGACTCCGGGGGTCCCGGTTTTGCCTCTGCAAGGAGCACAGGGAGGACAACTGTGCTTGCAGCTAAAGTATCCGGAGTTCTCAGCAACCAAAAGAAGATATCGTTCCGAGGTTCCCTCTACTCCCTGCCCTGGCCTCACTCTCACACAGACGCCTTCTCCTCCTCTGAACCTGAGATTCCACACGCCTGCTCTACATTGGGGAAAACAATTGGCCTTTTTAGACACCGTCTGGATTTCTGAGTCACACCCCTCTCCCTACTACCCACCCCTTCCTTCCCCAGGTAAGAGAGAACAGAGATCTTAATGAAAGGGCTCCATTGACAGGCCATGGGCGTGAGAGCATGAGAGCTGAAGAAGGAGATGATCCAGGCTCTGCCCTGCGCAGACAGCCGGGGTGGCACTCACATGCCAGCCGTCTGGCCGGCTCGGCCCTCACGTTTGCCACATGGCCACAGGCGGAAGAAAGGAAACCTGACTGTGGTCAGGGCCAGGCATTTTCCCATGTTATCTATACTGCTCCACTTAAGGCTCATGCAATCTTAAAGGGAGAAACCCCATAATAGAAGATGACTAACACTTACAAAATACCCATCATATGCCAGTCACTATGCTAAGTGTTTCATGTGCCTTATTTCAATGGGTTATAACCCATGACAGTGATGATGAAATTAATTTAGGAAGTTAAGACCAGCATTTAAAAGGAAACAGACAAGAGTGGAATTCAGTTGAAAATACTAAGGGTAAGTATTGTTTTGTGAACCTTTTGTTTCTCTTATATCCACATGTGTTTATTCACAATTACTGGGTCACAGTGTAAGATGGATCTCGCACTGTGGGCAGAGGCCAAAAAATTTTCTTTTTTTTTTTTAAGGCGGGCAGGGGAAGAGGGAGAATCTTAGCGGGACATGGGGCTCAATCTCACGACCCTGAGACCATGACCTCAGCCGAAATCAACAGTCGGATGCTTAACCAACTGAGCCACCCAGGTGCCCCTAAAACATTTCCTTATGTCATTTGTTTTGTAACTATCCCAGGATATGTTCAGTTACTAACCTAATTTAACAAGAACATAACTGAAGTGACTTCCCCAACTACATCTGTGTCGCACACCGCAGCCATCAACTGCCTCTTCAAGCTCGGAACAAAACAGCCTCTTTTCTGTTCCTCTTTCCTCCTCCAGGACATATGCTATTCCCTCGGCCCCAAATATTCCCCCACCCCCCTCACCAGCTCTGCACAGCGGGTTCCTTTCCATCCTGTGGGTCTCGGCTTGAGTGTCCCCTCTGCAGCAAGCCCCCTAGGGCTCCCAGCCGAGCAGCCCCTCTCCAGCTCATGGCCACTGAAACGCTTGTTTCCTTGTCTGCTAGCCGCCTCTGTCCCTGGACAACAACTCCAAGGATACTGCGAGTATCTAATGCACTCACCTAGCACAGCACCAAACGCGGAGTTGGCCCTTCATCTCTGTTAAATGAATACAAAAAACTTACCAAGTCTTCACAGCTGGTGAAACAGCAAAGCCAGGATTCCAGCACAGATGATATCTGACCCAGGGCTTGCTCTTCACCTCTGCACTACACTAAAACTCAGAAACAGCATGACACTGCCTCGAGTCACACTTACTTAGTAAGTGTTAGCACTAGGACAGGACCTGAGCCTGACTCCAACGCCCGGGCTCTCTCTATGGTGTCAACAAGGTGGGGGCGGGGGCACGAGTGGCTCGAAGTGGCAGCCTCTTGGGGTCAGCTGAGAATTTGGGAGGGATAAAGGAGGAGGATGCAAAACCTTCAAGCTGGAAGAAGAGATTTGCCAGTGAGTGGAGAAACAGCAGAAGAAATCAGGAGAGCAGTCAGCTCAGAAATGTGGGGTGGGGGTGGGGCTTCCCTGAGCAAGTAGTATTATGGGAAAGACATCTGGAAGAATAGCCAGGGATGAAAGAAAATCTCAAAATGGCAACTGTGCAGAGGGCTCTGGGGGCCAAGGCTATAGGAACCATGCCTTAAGGACTCTGCAGGCAGTGTTAATAGTTGGCGTCTCCAAGAATCTGAGATTGGAGAGGTGGGGCTGGGGCCCAGAAGACTGGCACAGAGGCCAAAAGGGCCAGCCACAGGGAATACTGTGGCAATGCTGCCACCTCGTGGCTGTGGAACACTTGGCCCACGGGTAAAAACTGAGCCAAGTTGGTTTGTGGGTTCATTTTTCAGCAGCATTTAGTGAGCACCTACTATGGGGACGGGCTGTTGGGGACTGGAAGTGGGTCTGACATGGCTCTAAACTTCCAGGACTTCTGTTTCCTACACCCAGGCAATAACCAAACCCTGTTGAGTTTACTTCCCTCTTTCATAGTAACTGGCAGTGTCCCACCCCAAACAAGACTGCAGGCAGAGTGGGTGTCTAATTCATCTCAAGCTCTAGGACCCAGCACAGGGCCTTGCAGTAGCTACAGTAGCTACTATTCAATATGTGCTAAGTGTTTTTAAAGACCTTAATGTATCTGAGTCTCATATTTTACCTAGAAGGTTCCAGGGACCTCCAAAGAGAGATACCAAGTAGGTGTTTATTTCAACGAGCCCTGAGTTCTTAGAGGGAGGGGTGGAGGATGGAGATGGAGAAAGAAACATGGGCATCACCACACACAGATGGTATTTAAAGACCAGTACTTCACAAAGTCTGATGTGCATGTGACTTGCCTGGGAGTTTCACTAAAACAGATACTAATTCTGACCTCAGAGGGGGCCTGAGATTCGGACTATCTAAGAAGCTCCAGGATAATAGCCATACGGCTGGTCCACGGACCACACTTGGCGTGGGAAAGAATATGGAATGGGGTTAATGAACTACAGCCAGAAGATGAGCTCCATGGCCTCTTTCTCTACATCCAGCAAGCGAAGAGTGGCATTTTTATTTCTAAAGCAGTTGTTAAAAAAAAAAAAAAAAAGGGAAGGAAGAATATGTGAAAGAGACCACTGATGCGGCTCATAAAGCTTAAAGTATTTCCTCTCTGGACAGTAAGTCTGCCAACCCCTGATCTAGACCATTATCCAGGGTATATGGCCATACGAGAGAAAGACAGAGAGGAGGGCTGAGCCCTGAAACAAATTTTTATGACTTCCACTCACTGTGCCTAGTTTGGAGAGGGAAAATAAAAGTAAAATGAGCTGCATGTATACTAATGCTTATGCTAAGACAGTGAGCCCCAGACACGATCGATGAGTTCCCATCTGAGGCTCCCAGGGGAAGGGGGTAGGAGTGGGCAATACTAGGGAAAAGGGAGGAAATGTTTGGGGTTCTGAGTGGGGAGGAAGACCTGTAGTGAGCAGGATAACCAACTGCCTCTTTCAGTGCTTAGCTTTAAAAAAAAAAAAAAAAAAGACAAAAATAGAAAGCCAGGGCAGAGGCCACGACCACCTGTGTGCTACCGGTATCATAGAAGTACTAGAAAAATAAAAGGCAAAGGCAAGGCTGTGAATTCCACAGGGTTTCTCTGTTCAGCAGAACCTTCTGTATTTTGGCTGGGGGTGAGGAACGTGGATAGAGGAGCTGGGGAAGGTGAGAGAAAACGGTGGTGGCAGAGTAATGACCTGAGAGCTTATAGTTTGGGGGCTGCCCCAAGTGGTGTTTGGCGACAGAGCCTTCTGTCCTGCTTCCGCCACCCCCTGTTGAGGGCTACATTTCCTCAAATGTCAGCACCTGAGAAAGTAAATAAAGCTGTCCGTTTCCATCAACTTCAACCAATCAATCTGGCTCGCCTGCCGCGGAGGACCAGGCTGCAAGGCCTTTGGTCATGAAAGGCTTGCTTGTTCCACATCAAGTGTTCACATATATCTCCAAAAAACAAGAAAAAACAGCACCCTTTCTTGGGGGTACAGAAAAGATTAAACTTAACAAAAGGGCTGTGGCAGAGTATCTGTAAAGCCAAATTCTTCTTAAATGCCAGAGGACAAACAAAAAGATAGAAGGATATTACAAAACTGTCACGTGCTACAAAGTTAATCCCAGAATTTCCTAGTTGGAAAGAACCTTCACGGTCAACCGGTCTCCTTCACGCTTCCAACAAAGCTGCCTATTAAACCGAACCATCTAAAGGGAAAAAACCCACATCATGCCTAGTTTTCGACATGGGAGCCAAAACAAAATAAAGGAAATAAGTAACTTCTTTTTTTTTTTTTTTAGTAAAGATTTTTCTTTATTTATTTGATAGAGAGAGAACACAAGCAGAGGGGAGTGGCAGGCAGAGGGAGAGGGAGAAGCAGCAGGCTCCCTGCAGAGCAGGGGGAGCCCGATGCGGGACTCAATCCCAGGACCCTGAGATCATCACCGGAACCAAAGGTAGTCACTTAACCAACTGAGCCACCCAGGCACCCCCTCTTCTTCTTCTTTTTTTTTTTAAGTTTTATTTATTTACTTGAGAGAGAGCTAGAGTGAGAAAGCGAGAGAGAGAGAGAGCGCGCGTGCACGGAGGGAAAAGAGAGAAGCAGACTTTCCAGGGAGCAGAGAGCCCAACATGGGGCTTGATCCCAGGACCCTGAGACCATGACCTGAGCTGAAGGGAGACACTTAACTGACTGAGCCATCCAGGTGCCCCAAATTCTTCCTCTTCTTAATAAATAAAAAAATCCTGGCAATCCAAACAAATCTCTTGCCTTTTAGCCCATGAATTCCTGTCCTTCCCAAGTCCATCCCCCTTGATTGCACTCAGTGTCTCCCACACTAAAAGTGAGTTCCTGATCTTTGCAGCACCTTACATACTGCTCATCCCACAGCAGCGTGGTGAGCAAGAGCTCATCTACTGAAAGATCTTAGTTTTTCTCCCAACTACTGGCTGTGTGATCTTGGGTAAGTCACTTAACCTTTCAAAACCTCCATTCCCCGACCTGTAAAGTCCAGTCATAATGAGGCTACCTCTGAGTACTATATATGATAATACGTGTAAGATACTTAGAATGGTGGCTAGCACAATAATAAGAATTCAGCAAGTGCTGACAATCATTACTATTCGGTTAGGAGATGAAATGTTTTATTCCATGAATCACACTCCGTTCCCCAAGTAAACTACACCAATCTCAGCACTACTGACATTTCTTTATTATGAGGTCCCATCCTCTGTTTTATAGAATATTCAGGAGCATCCCTGGCCTCTACCCTCTAGGTACCAGCAGCAACCCCTTCTCCCCAGCTCTGACAAACAAAACTGTCTTTAGAATTTGCCAAATGTCTCCTGGGGAAGCGAGGTGCAAAATCCCCTCCTGCTTCCATTGGGAACTACTGCACCAGAATATGCAAACTAGTTTTGGAGAGATACCACCACACCTCCTAATTTCCCACCAATGTCCCCCCCACTGCCCCACCCCACATGAAGCCACCTCGGCCACCACTTGCTCACCGCTCAGCTGCCGTGGAGGAAACAGGTGATAAGTGCTGTAGATATCATTGGAGAACTGCAACTGGAGCTCAGGGTTGCCCTTCAGGAGCTGGGCCACCTGCTCTACCTGAAACGGTGTCTTCTCTAGGATCACAACAGCATCTTCTCCATCTCCATCTCCATCCCCAGAGGTCTCATTCACCTGTAGCCAGAGACACCATCAGTGAGCCCAGGAGCAGAGGCAGAAGCTCTGGGACTTCCCATTTCTTCTCCCAGAGCAGCCATCTCATTAACCCAAATCCTTGGGTCAGCACTCACATCTTTCTTCTGAAAGATGCAAAGCTTCTCCACTTTCTTCTATTTTAGGCTTGCAGGGCCTCTGTCAAATTCTCCCCACTGTACAGATGAAGAAACGTGTCAGAGAGATTAAGTGATTTGCCCAAGGTCACAGGAACAAACTAGAATCTGGGTATCCCAGTTAACTCCTAGCTCAAAAGTTCTCATAGCTAAAATCTTCAGCAGGTGCTACAGACAGAAGAGGGCTAAGAGAACTTCAGGGAATCATGCAAACAAAACAAGAGACACAGAGGCATGGTAGCCTAGGCCAAGGTCTTCCTGATCCTCCCAAAATGAGAGCTCCTGCTAGGAATTCTAAAGAACCCTAATACCTATCTGCGACTGGGCCTCCTCACTAGTTCCCAAGATGGTCTCAGTCTCTCCTCAATCACTTCTATAGAACTGAGCACATGGTATTAGAGCCCGCTGTACCTATCTGTACCAGAAGATACACTGCATCCCTGAAAATCGGGGATGGTAACTTTCATCTCTAGGTCTCCAGCACCTAGCTCAGCACGTGATATGTGAAACTGAATTAGCAATTTAATAAACTGTCTCCTCGGTTGGGGCTGAGATCCTGCACCGCGGGGATCCTATCTCCCACAGTCTCTATGTCGTTCCATAGACGGACGATCCAGCAACATTTGCTGGTTCTCAGCAGCTCTATGTTAAATGAATACATAATGAACGGTTTGGAGAATTCAACACGTGATTTTAAATCTGCAATACTCTCTACAAGTTACTTTTAGTAAAGGAGGACTTAGGAAAATTAACCCTAAGTCTGTGGATTTCCTTGATTCCATGGGTAAACTTGTCTCCTGTACGCCCCTGCCCACACGCAGTTTAGTGGTACACTCTCCCGCCCCCCCACCAAGTAGTGCGATTGGTATTTTCCGGCCGAGCGCGGGTTTTTAAAAATAAATAAATAAATAAACAAATAAATCCGCCTCCAAGGCGGTGATTGGCTCACCGCCACCCGCATCCCCGCCCCGGGATCCTAATGGTACCTTCCCATGGAGAAAAATGATTTTGTCCCTCGCAGACTCCCTCAACACTTTTTTCACTCTAAAGCCGGAGAACGGTAAGCGCACAGGGGCAGAGGTACCATTCCCAACTCCCGTTCCCTTTTCTTCTATGACGGCGGCTTCCACCTCCTCCGCGTCTGGCTCGCGCTTTCTCTTGCTGGGTTGAGGCGCTAGGTCCGCCATGTTGCTCGGCCAGAGCTGTGCGCCTGCGCAAGCCCAGCCCGGGCCCGCCCCCTTTCGGCGCTCTGGAGGCCGCCGCGTCCCGCCTCCGCAAGGCGCAGCGACTACAACTCCCGACGGGCTCCGCGACCTGAGTTGGTGCCGAGGGAAGAGAGACCAAGGCCGCGAGTCCCTAACCCTACCAGCTAAAGATGCTGCAGAGTGGGGCTTGGGGGCTCCGGAGGGCCGGACCTGGAAAACACATTTAGACTCCATGGATGCTTTGATACCTGACACCCTGGGTTGACTACTGACGTTTTAATAAGAATTACACCAATATTGCTTAATTAGCATGGGAAGAATGTTTCTGAAATCTGTTGAGCCAGTCTTATTTCTTGATTTTTTATGAGAGTCATTAGACAATTTCCATTTTTCATCCATTTTCATTTCACAGAAATTTTCTTCGTGTTAAGTGCCGAAAAGAAATGGAAGTGAGGGGCACCTGGACGGCTCAGTCAGTTAGGCATCTGCCTTCAGCTCAGGTCATGATACCAGGATCCTGGGATCGAGCCCCATATGGGGCTCACTGCTTGGTGGCGGGAAGCCTGCTTCTCCCTCTCCCTCTCCCCCTGTTTGTGTTAACTCTCTTGCTGTGTCTCTGGCAAATAAATAAATAAAATCTGAAAGGAAGGAAGGAAAGAAAGAAAGAAAAGAAAAAAGAGGTGAACAGGGCAGAAGTACATTTCTGTCACCCTCTTTTCTTCCAGGCTGGGGACTTCTGCCTCCTCTGTTAACCTAATTTGCTCATGTCTCTGCTATGCATACAAAGATGTGATTTGCAGCTTGAATATGAATCATCTGTCAGAGTTTCTGTGCGTTGCTTTACTTTTTTTTTTCCCTATATAAAATTTTTACTTAAAAGAGAGAAATTATAAGTTTTCGGGGGGCCGTTATTTCTGGCTATCCCTTTTTCCTTGGTGTTATTTGATAGATACAAATTATTTCAAATTTACTAAAAAATTGTGCTGTTTTCTCCAAAGTCAGTTTTGAGTTTTGTTTTTTGTTTTTTTCCAGACAGAACGAATGAGCAGGAAAATTTTTGCAATTTTTAGTCAGTCAAAGTGCACTGTATGTACATGACTGTTTGCTTTTGGATTATTTCTACCAGAAATATTATTATGAATTGGATAAAAGGCCAATTGTTTTGTGAAGTAGAGAGCATTAGGAGGGAGACTTAGGATCTGGAATAATTATCTTCAGTCCAAAACTTGTCTACAGGTTTCCTGGATAATATCCCCCACCTGTGGGAGTATACAGCAGGAGATGTTGAACTATGTGTAAGGCTAGAACAAATGTCTTTGGGGATTAATGGCCATAGCAAGACCTGTTCAAAAATCCAAGGCTTAGATCTTATGGAAATTTCTAAGTATGTATTCTCTTTCTTTCCCTTTTTCTTCTCCTCCCCCATCCCCACACCAATCTCCCCCTATCTTTCTCTCTCTCCTTCTCTCTCTGGAAGAGAGTTTGAGCAGAGTATCTATGTTTTAACAACAACAACAACAAAAATACCCTGAATTAGGAGCCATGAACTCTTGGCCCAAAGCTGTGGAGCTTTGGGCAAGTCACCTACCCTCTCTAGGCTTCCATTTTCTTTGTGCCAGACACTGTCCATCTTGAACAAGCCAGGGAGATCTCTGCTTTCATAGAATTCATAATCAAATGGAGATGAGGAAAACAAATAGGATAATATTAGATAATGATTAAGTGCTATTTCTAGAGTAAAACAGGACAAAGTGATAGAGTCTGGGGATAGGAAGGAGAAACAGTAGTCATGGGTGGCTTCTCAGGGAGATGGCATTGAGTGGAGACTTGAAGGATGAGAAGGAACCAGCATGTGAAGAGACAAAGGAACGTGTATTTCAGGCAGAGATGTCAGAATGGTGAAGACCACTTTTTGGAAACAGAAATGGCCCTTGTGGCTGGAAGGTAGTGAGCAAAGGGGAGTTACAAAATGAAATTGTAGAGAGATTTAATTCAGTAGTGGCAAATTCACCAACACAGGTTTAATTTTGATTCGGACATCCATCAGGTCAGAATTGCACTCCTAAAAAGGCCTGGCTTAAGGAAAGGAACTCATAGGAAGCCTCAGCCACCAAAGGACCTCTTAGGATACCAGACAGCAGAGTGCAGCCAACCTTGACGGCAACACCACAGGGCTTCGCTTGCTTGAATCGGAGTCATTTGTCTGTTGACGGCTTTGCACTGGGGCACCTGAGTGGCTCAGCCGTTAAGCGTCTGCCTTTGGCTCAGGTCATGATCCCAGGGTCCTGGGATTGAGCCCCAAATCGAGCTCCCTGCTCAGCGGGAAGCCTGCTTCTCCCTCTCCCATTCCCACTGGTTGTGTTCCCTCTCTCGCTGTATGTCTCTCTGTCAAGTAAATAAATAAAATCTTTTTTTTAAAAAAAGAAGGCCCTGCACTGTCTCATCTAATAACCACTAGCCATATGTAGATATTTACATTTGAATTAATTAGAATTAGATACATTAAAAATTCGGTCAAACAGCCGTGTTTCAAGTGCTTGATAGCCTCCTGCGGCTACTGGCTATCACGCTGGAGAGCACAGATGTGGCTCTCTACCATCACAGAGAGTTTAATTGCTGTATTAGAAGGTTATTACTGGCAAGTCTTCTTGAAGAATCTCAAAACTTCTCCCAAATCTTTTATTTTTTTTTATTTTTTTAAAGATTTTTTTTTATTTTTTATTTGACAGACAGAGATCACAAGTAGGCAGAGAGGCAGTCAGAGAGAGAGAGGGAAGCAGGCTCCCCGCTGAGCAGAGAGCCCGATGTGGGGCTCCATCCCAGGACCCTGGGATCATGCCCTGAGCCAAAGGCAGAGGCTTTAACCCACTGAGCCACCCAGGCGCCCCTTTATTTATTTATTTATTTATGATGTATGTATGTATGTATGTATGTATTGATTGATTGATTGATTGTAAAGAAGGACCACGCACTTCCATTTCAGGCTTTACAATAGATGAGATATCCTAAAGACAATTCAGCTAAGAACACCAGAATGTTCTGGCTGCAAAATTAAAAACATCCATTTGCTTCCATTGCTGCTCTCTTAATAAAATTTTCAGAAATGAAAAATGTGGGAGCATGAGTCTATGGAATGCTAAGTGGACACTGAAGCTTAAGTTCTAAGAGTGGTTGCTGGTTTCTAGAAGTCTAGAGCCTTGAGCTTTCAGTGCAATGTTTAAGGCACAGGAGACAAGCCATGGGGGCTAGTGGAAGGTGAAGGACTGGAAGAGAGCATTTCCCTTAGAGCCAAGATCTCTAAGGTCCATCACCTCAATGAAAGGGGCAACTCTTAAAAACAAAACAAAAGCTCCCGCATTGAAGGAGACAAGATATTTAGGAAGGTAATCTGCCTCATCATCTGGCTGTGGAGGGAAGAAAAAAGTGCCCTGAAAATTCATAACCACAGGCCGTTCCTCATGCAGGTAGAATTAAGATTTGTACTGTCTATGTGGTCCAGGAAATTCAAATTGAAAATTTAATTTATTTAAGCTGGTCTTGTATTTTTCATTGACCGACTTACTCTGTGCTAAAGTGACTCCAGAAGAAACAGAAAGTCAAAACAGATCTATAACCACTTTAAGACATTGAAATTGTAATTTTAAATCTTCCCACAAAGAAAATGCTAGGCCCAAATGGATGAACAGATGAGTCTACCAAACATACAAGGAACAATGAGTTCCAAGCTTAAACTATTCAATGAATAGAAAAAAGGAACCGTTCCCCATCTATTTTTCAAATGAAGAATGACTGACATACAATATTGTATTAGTTTCAGGTGTACAACAGTGATTTAGTATTTATGTACATTACAAAATGGGACACCTGGGTGGCTCAGTCAGTTAAATGTTTGTCTTTAGCTCAGGTCCTGATCCCAGATTCTTCTCCCTCTGCCTGCTGCTCACTCTGCTTATGCTCTCTTTCCCTCTGGCAAATAAATAAAATCTTTCAAAAATAATAAAAAAATATATACATTACAAAAATGGTCACTACTATATGTCTTGTTTCCACCTGTCAGCATACAAAGTTGTTACAGGATTACTGACTGTATTTCCTATGCCATACATTACATCCCTATGTCTTAATTATTTTATAACTGGCAAATTGTACCTCTTAATTCCCCTCACCAGCTTCATCCACTCCCCAACTATTTTAGAAGGTTGGTATAACCTTGGAAACACAACCAGAGAGGGCAACACAAGAAAAGACAATTATGGGCGACTTCTACATATGAACAAAGATGCAAAACCCTAAAGAAAATGTTAGCACTCTGAATCCTGTCATTTATGACAGAGGTAGTTTATTCATCATGGACAAATTCAGTTTACCCCCAGAATGTTAAGGCTGGCTTAACATTGGAAAGTCTAATGTTATTCATTGTATTAACTAATTTAAAAGAGGAAAAAAACATTGTCTTAGTAGATGGGGACATTTTAGATTAAATTTAAAACAATTTAAGATATGTAAAACTCTTAACTAGAAACAGGAGACTTACAACTTGTTAAAAAAATTTTGAGGGGGTGGTGCCTGGGTGGCTCAGTGGGTTAAAGCCTCTGCCCTCAGCTTGGGTCATGATCCCAGGGTCCTGGGATCAAGCCCCATGTCAGGATCTCTGCTCAGCAGGGAGCCTGCTTCCTCCTCCTCCTCCTCTCTCTCTCTCTCTCTCTCTCTCTCTGCCTCTCTGCCTACTTGTGATCTCTCTCTGTCAAATAAATAAACAAAATCTTTTTTTTTTAAAGATTTTGTTTATTTATTTGACAGACAGAGATCACAAGTAGGCAGAGAGAGAGAGAGGAGGAAGCAGGCTCCCCGCTAAGCAGAAAGCCCAATGCGGGGCTCGGTCCCAAGACCCTGGGATCATGACCCGAGCCAAAGGCAGAGGCTTTAACCCACTGAGCCACCCAGGTGCCCCATAAATAAAATCTTCAAAAAAAATTTGCACCAAACCAAAAATCTATCACAAATATCCCATTTAACGGAGAAATGTTGGAAGCATTCCCTTTAAAAGCATAAATGAGACAAAGATAGGTGCTATTGTCACTTTCAGCATACTGGCGGTATTAGGCAGCACAAAAATACAAGGAACTAAAGCTTTCTGTTTTGTTTTGCAAATTTTTTAAAAGGTTTTATTTATTTATTTGACAGAGATCACAAGTAGGCAGAGAGGCAGAGAGAGAGGGGATGCAGGCTTCCTGCTGAGCAGAAAGCCCAGTGTGGGCTTGATCCCAGGACCCTGAGATCCTGACCTGAGCTGAAGGCAGAGGCTTAACCCACTGAGCCACCCAGATGCCCCTTGTTTTGCAAATTATATGATTATCTATAGAAACCAAACAAAGTCTGTGGTCTTTTAAGTAATTCAGCAGGTTGCGTAATATTAGATCAATATGCAAAAGAACGGTGATCCTTTCTACCCGTAATAGATAAGAAATATAAAAATACCTTTACAGTGGCAACAGAAAATATAAAGCACTAAGGAATAAATCTAATAAAAGTGACTGATTATAAAACTTTATTGAAATACATTTCAAGATATCAGTAATGGAGACATACCATTTTTCTGGAGAAAAAGATTCAATGTAAAAATGATCAATTCTTCCCAAATTAATCTCTCATCTCAATATAAGCCTAATAAAAATACTAATAGGCATTAAGACTTCTTAAAAATCATAGTAAATGAGCCAGTGTGTCACTTAGCAGGGATATGCAAACACACCCACACATTACAGTATAATGGCAGCAGTGACCTCACGATTGGTAGGAGGAAAGGGTGGACTGACTACTGGTCAGTAAAGAATGGCTATACAAATGGGGGGAAAAAATTGGGCCTTTGACTTACCAACCAAGAACAACAACAACAAAATCAAACCCAAGCAAAACATCCCAGTGGATTAAAGACCTAAATGGGAAAGAGCTCCAGAAGAAATTATAGGAATAGGAAAGGATTTCCTAAAGAAGACGCAAAAACACAGATTACAGTAATTGGTAAACATTTTTATATTAAAAAAAATAAAGCTTTCTGTTCTTTAAAAGATACATTAAAACTCCTAAAAACATACACAGTTTTAATACAGAGGAATAAAACAATGCCTGGGATTTGCCTCAAAGAGATCCGGTGGAAAGGGAATTGGGAGTTATTGATATGAGCTTAGCTCTGAGTTGGTAACTGGTGAAGCTAGGCGATGGGTATATGGGGATTCATCAGATTTTTCTCTTCCCCTTTGGTATATGATATACATAGGATTTCTCATAAAAAAGAGAGAATATTATGGCAGTAGGATACCAGCTTCACCCACCAGATCAGCAAACATTTCACACTCTGATGATTCTATGTGTTTAGTAAGAACATGAAAAAGTGGGAAATCTCATACACAAATGGTAGGAACATAAACTGACATAACCAGTTTGGAAGAAAGTGTGGTATTTTCTACCCAAACTGAAGGTGTGTATTTACTCCCCAGCTGTTCCCCATCTGGGTGAAATCCTAGAAAATCTCACCATGGAAGCCTGTACCAAAATGTTCATAAGCTCGTTGCTTTAAAAAAAAATATATATATATATATATATATATATATTTATTTATTTATTTATTTGACAGAGAGAGAGAGAGAGCACAATCAGGCAGAGCAGCAGAGGGAGAGAGAGAAGCAGGCTCCCCGCTGAGCAGGGAGCCCAACTCGGGGCTCTGTCCCAGGATCCTGGGATCATGACCTGAGCCCAAGGCAGTCGCACAATCAACTGAGCCACCCAGGCACCCCGAGCTCATTGCTTTTTATAGCAACAAATGGGAAACTACCAAATGTCCATTCGTGGTATATTAACATATCAAAATGAAAGTGAATTTCCTGGCATTACATGCATCCACACGGATAAATCTTACATGTGAGCAACAAAAAGAATTTGTAGAATACAAACATTATAATACCATTTACATACAGTACAAAAGCATGTACAGGTAAACATCTCAGGGATGTGTTACATGAAAAGCCAAAGAAATTCAAAATTCAGAATCATGATTGCTTCTAATGGGAGAAAGAATGAGAAGGTGATTAAGGACACAAAGGGGGTACCATAGGGATTGTAAGGTTTTGCTGCTTAAGCTGGGTGGAAGGTACGTGAGTGAATGTTATATTTAGTCTTTTTGTATGTAATAAAATAATTCATAATTAAAATATAAATTTTTTTCATTATATATAAATGTCAAATGTTTTACACCTGAAACTAACACACACACATATCTATATACACATATATATGTATATATATATAAATTTTTTCCAGTAGAAGGAGGGGACATGGGAGGGGAAGTGAGAGAAGAGGCACAAAAGTACCCATCGGGGGAGTAAGTTCATTTTGGTTCAACAACAGGCTTACTAAGAACAGATGAATGAAACTTTATCTGTCCTATGAGGTACACAGTCATCTCCCAGAAGAAAAGTGCTGACCTCTCTCGGTACAGAGGTAAAGGACCGTGTAAAAGCATGAGTTCTAGTCAGACCTTTGAGGCTTTGATGAGGCCCCCCGCACTGTGAGTGAAAGCATTGGTGGGTGGGCTTCCGAGCCCGCGGTAGGCGCTGAGATTTTCCTTCTCTTCACCCTGCCTGCTCCCTGCCTCCTCCTGTCTATTTAGAATGGTTTCTGGGTTTGTGTCTCTATGACACACACAAAATAAAAATAAATACGGTGCAGTGCGGAATGCATCTTTCATGTAGTCTTTGGCATGGACAATGTCCCTGGGAAGGAGAAGGGCAGTAGTGTGTGAAGAACTAGGTACCTGGCCTTTGGGGACACCAGCCCCACTGAAGCGTGCAGTGCAGGCTTCTAGCTTGTGACCCAGGTGAGTCGCCTCTTGGGGGATGGGACTCATCTCTCTACAGTCCCAAGGGAAGAAGACGGAGGTATGTGCCAGGTTCGTGTGTCCAGTGTGGCGGGAGGCAAAACAGGGGGGATCATCTTGGTGTTGGCACCTCCTGCCACCTACAGTTTCTGGCTTCCCCATGGCCGTCCTGGGGAGTCCACAGTTTCTGCATGCCTTCCTGGGGGGAGTCCCCAGCTTCCCCGTGACCTTCCTGGGGGAGTCCCCAGCTTGTCCATGGCCTTCCTGGGGAGGTCACAGTAATGGGTGCCCGGTGGGCCGTCTGACCCCAGGATTACATAGAAAGTGCTAGAAGCTCTGGTTCCTTACACCTCGTCACAGCAACTGGAATCTGAGGCCCTGTGAAGCCCCGTGAGGTCCCGTGAGGCCCTGGGCTCTCTAACTCGGTTTTCAGCTTTGCTCCAACTTGCTGGGTCCCGAGGTGATGTAAGAAGTATCAGCTGATGGTCTGCAAATCTGTAAGAGACCAAAGAGAATCACAAGGCTTGTCCCCCTTCCCAAATCCTAACGTCTCTGTTTCCCACCTCTTCTTTTTTATTTCACTTCCAAACACACGGTAATCCAATACCGCCGCCCCCGCCGCCGCCCCAGCCCCAGATACCCAATTCCTTCCTAGTATTTGGCACTATTTTGCCTTACTAAGCTAATGTCCATCCTGGCATTTTCCTGGCTGTGGTTGGACATCGCTAACCTGAGTTCAGTGACAGAAACCTAATACTACTAGTACTTACAATAATACCAACTGATACTTTATTGAGAACTTGGCACGTGGCAGGTTCTGCCAGCTAGGAGTACTTTCCTGGGCAGGGCCGTGCTCTGAATCCCCGATCAGTGTATAGACTTACTTAGGGCCATACCTCATTCTCAATTTACCAGCGGGGAAACCCAAGTACGGAGGGGTCAGACAACTTCCACCGTCTTTTCCAGACCTGCCCTCTGCGCTACTGGGCTACAGTGGCTGCCTCCTCAAAACCAAAGCCGGTCAGACGCTGTGGCCCTGTGGCCCAGCTCCCTTTCTCCCTTCCCCCCCCCCCCCCCAGTAGCTTACAACGCATGACAGCCTCCTTGACCTGGCGAAACCCGCCGTCGGGGCCCCGGCCGTCCACAAAGTACATGAACCGGAGCTCGGCAGGGTAGGCGGCTCTGGTGAGGCCCGACATCAGCGGGATGGTGCGGCCCTCGGACCCGGGGGCCTCGCTCAGGGCCTGCAGCATCTGGTACTTGCACCACGGGTCCCGCAGGAAGCCTGGGGTGATGAGCAGCACCCGGCAGTGACTGCTGCTCAGGGCCTGGCACAGCTCGGTCACGATGGCGCCGCCCGGGGTGGCGTCCCGAAGCTGCAGGAAGCAGCGCAGGCTGGCCGTGCTGCCCTCCAGGTAGGAGACCAGCTCCTGGGCGGCCGCCAGGTCCTCCTCACTGTGGCACACGCAGACATCGTAGTCCTTGCTCCAGCGGCCGCCGCTGCTGCTGGTGGTGGTGCTGCTGGCACCCCCGTGTGTGGGTGTGGAGGTGGGAGACCAGGCTGAGCTGAGGCCCGGGGCGGGGGGATCCTCCTGGGAGCTCGGCTGGGAAACATCCCTGGAGGTGCTCTCTGCAGGGTCTGGCGGCTTCTTGGGCTTCGACAGGGCCTGCCGGAACCAGTCTGTGGGGAACAGAAACGCTGCTCAGGTCGGGTCTGCTCACCAGACTGCGTCCGCATGGCCCTACACAGGGGACCCCACACCCGGCAGGTCTGCCCGTGGCCCCGCACGGGAAAACCATGCCACCTGACTCTCAGAGACCTACCACTCTGCTCTTTTGTTCATCCTTCGGGACTTGCCTTCAGGGTCCCATTATCTTCAAAGGTTTGGGGAGGTCATAAAAACTCTGGCTCTTTTATGAGTCACAAGAATGTAACATACAGCATATGGGCTCTAGTTAGTAATACTCAATTCCCTATTTGAGAGTTGCCAAGAGCGGAAACCTTCCAAGTCCTCATCACAAGAGAAAAAGTTCTGTGATTATGCATGGTAATGGATAGTAACTAGACCTTGTGGTGATCATTTCACAATATATACAAATATTGAATTATTTTATTGTACTGCTGAAACTAATATAATGTATGTCAATTATACTTCAATAATTAAATAAACAAAATGCCTTTGGGGTAACAACAATATGGGGCAAAGAAAAAAAAAAAGAAAGGAAAGGAAAGTACTCTGACTTCTACCAGCCTGATTAGGAGAGATGTCTTTGCCCTATTCTAGGCCTTTTGATTTCTAGTACTGTCAGCTCACTCTACCCCCAAACTCCCCACTAGTGGTGACTAGCCGACCATCTGCTCATCTGTAAGCAGAGCCATGGTAAGCTGGTCAGGATTAATCAATTCCCAAACCCACTTTCTCTTAATAGGGGAGGGGAATTTAGATTAAGGTGGGCTACCCTTTATGGGAGGGAAAGGAGGGAGGGATTGGCATCCTTTTGGCCCCGAGAAGTCCTAGATTTCTAAATCTGTTGCTAAATGTTAAAACAAAAGCCTGGAAGAGGGTTACTGCTCAGAGTTCCTGAAAAGCAAAGCCGAGTGATTACAACCTACACTTTGGAGCCAGGCATCAATCTGATTGTGGACCTATACCTTGCTTGTCGTATGACCATAAGCAAGTCAGTCTACATCTACCATTTCCTCATCTGTAACATAGGTTCATTTTAATTGTTGTTGAAGATTAACTGAGATAATACAGTGCCTGGTATATTCAAGTATTCCATAATGAGATCAGCTCAGCTTCCCCAGCTTTTGATAAGAACAGACAGTTTAGTGTTCTGGAGATTAATTTGTTTTCTCACTCTGCTTGGCTCCTTCCTCTGATAGGTTCAGAAAGACTTTGATGAGAAGTGCTCAGCACCAGGGTTTCCAGGTTAGGAATATTAGCTTAGCATGCATGGAAAAGCTGTGAGCCCAGAGCACTAAGGTTCTATGATACGTGCCTCTCTCCTCACTCACCACAAAGCATGGGGGTTCTGAGGTCAAGGCTGGAGCCCAGGAGCCCACCATCGTCAGCCTCCCCCCATGTCCTGCTGCATGTGGACCAGGGAGCCCTCCCACTTCACGCACTCATAGCTGTGAACACAGCAGAATTAGGAGTTGGCTTCCACTCACCAGCCATCTTGCCCAGAGGCTTCTTGGACCGGGAGCGAGGAGCTGGGAAGGAGGATGATGACGATGCCATAGTGTGGGACTCAAAACTAACCCCATGAGACCAGGCATTGGTAAAGTGAATGAAGGGAGGGGACTCAGTCTTGACCTTATGGAACAGCCATCCTATAAAAGACAGAGAGACAGGATCACAAAAATTGTACTTAACTTACTCTCAGTCCCAGTGTGAGCTCTAGATGTTCTCTCCTAATGCCTGACTGAGCCTCAGCCCCTCTACTTGTCCCTGATCCCTATCCCACATCAACCACTGTGATTGGGTCCAGCTTCCAGAAAAACCCAGATCTGTGGAGAGTGGCGAGACAGAGTGAGAGCCCAGGGTGAGCTGTTGAGTGACTGTCTCCTGCTGCACCTGGCCAGGTGCACCTTGGGGTTCTGGGGCAGGACAGATGGCAGGAAGCTCTGGATCTGGACTTTCTGTGTGGGAGAAGGGGGTAAAGATGGCGGCGGAGTGGGAGGCCCCTGGGCTTGCCAGTGCCCTGAACACAGCGAGAGAACTCTCAAATCATCCTAAATACCCACAGAAATCCACCCAAAGACTGGCAGGACAAACTCCACAACTAAAGGGAGAGAAGAAGCCACCCTGAAGAAGGTAGGAAATGCAGAGACCTGGTGTAGGGGAGAAAACAGATCCTGGCTGCTATGTTAAGGGGAGTGGGGAGAGCCGTGGCCGTAGAGAAGGGCTGAGACAGAGAAGCACACAGGAGATCCGCACAAGGCAAACGTTTAACCCAACGCCAGTGGCTTGGGAGGCAAGAGGGGCTGAAATTGGTGAGATTTTGCAACCAGCAGGGCTTAGAGCCTGGAGTTCTAAAGATTGGAGGACTTGGCTGGGCTAGAGCTCCGAGGGTGCCACCCTGCTCCTGGAGAGAAGGCGGGCAAGCAACTGGGGGGAGGTGGCTTGGAAACAGCCATCTGAAGAGCACCTGGGGCATGGCAGGGAGCAGGTTATTCACTCTCCCCTCGAGAGGCAGCAATCTCAGAGACAGACGCCTTTCTAGGAACAAAGGAGTTGGCCAGCACCATTTCCCTGTTGCCCCTCGGCATAAACAGAGCCACCAGTGGCAGGCAGCTCTGTGGGACACTGGCTGCCTAACCAGCTTACACCAAGCCTCCCCCACACTCTGGTGGGACTGCCCCTCTCCATCAAGCTTGTCGCCTTCCCAGCAGTGGTGGCCCCCTCCGCCAAAAGAACCAACACAAAGCCCTGCCCACACCACATCTCCTGACCGGAGTGTTCTGCAGGGCTCTAGTGAAAGCAGCATCAGGTCTCATTTAACAAGCAGACCAGAGCACACCTAGTTAAAACTCAGCACACGATGGCCAGGGACCAAACACTGCTCATTGCTGGCAAGGAGAGCCTCTGCTGACAACTGGCCTGAAGGACAGAGCAGCCGAAACACAGCAGCAGAGTGCAGGCAGCATAGACCAGAGACACTAATGAAGCGCCAGGCCCCGGGGAACTCAGTGACCTCTTCTTCATAAGGCCATTTTCTGGCTTTTCTAACACAGAGAAGAAGGCAGATACTTAGATCAAATGTGAACATGGAAGAATTTATACCAGATGAAAGAACAAAATAAGGCCATGACCAGAAATCTAAGAAAAGCAGGTACAGTTGGCATGTCTGATAGAGAATTTAGAGTAACAATCATAAGAATGATCATTAGACCTGAGACAATTAAAAACTTCAGGGAGACCCTTACCATAGAGTTAAGAAAGTGCGTTTTAGAGTTAAAGAGGACAATAAATGAGACAGTAAACGGGTGTGATGCAATGAACCACAGGGTGGAAGAAGCAAAGGAACAAATTGGTGACCTAGAAGGTAATCAAGCTGAAGGAAAGAGAGACAAAAGGATTACGCAAAACAAGAATAGACTTAGGAAACTCAGTGACTCCACAAACAGAAAACATTTGTATTATGGGGATCCCAGGGAAGAAGAGTGAGAAAAGGGGGCAGAAAATTTATTTGAAGAAGTAATAGCTGAAAACCTTCCTAATCTGGGGAAGGAAGCAGATGTCCAGATCCAAGAGGCAAGGAGAACCCCCAACAAAATCAAGAAAAGCAGATCCACACCAAGATATATTATAATTAAACTGCCAAAATATAGTAGTAAGGAGAAAATGTTAAAAGCAGCAAGACAAAAGAAGATGGTTACTTATAAGGGAAAATCCATAAGGCTTGCAGCAAATTTTTCAGCACAAACTCTCCAAGGCAGAAGGCATAATATAGTCCAAGAGTTGAGTGGGAAAAATCTGCAGCAAAGAATACTCTATCCAGCAAGGCTTACATTCAGAATAGACGAGAAACAGAGAGTTCCACAGACAAACAAGGACTTCCTGTGTCAATGCTAAAATCCAAGGACAATTGTGATTTGGACAATTACATATCCAAATAGATGTTGAACAGTAGAGAGAGAAAGCACATGCAAGAAACCTTGGGAGACTTCCTCCAGTCTGCCTTCCACTGACTAACTCCCTCCATCCACCTATCCATCTGCTCATTGAAACATCCCCTTCTCCCCCCCACCCTTCCTCTTTCCCCCTCTCCCTCAACTGTCAGTTCAGGGAGATAGTGTCACATAGTGGTAAAGTCTACAGAGTACAGGCAGAGAGCCTGGACTCTCACCTTTTTTTAACTGCGGCCCCTGGCAAGCTACTTAATCTTGCTAAGCTTCAACTTCTCCATCTTTGAAATTAAAATGAAACTAGAACCTTCTCAGCTTTATTATGAAGATCACATGACATAATTTATGTAAAGTGCTAATGATTCAGTATATAATGTTCAGAAAATAATGTGGGTTAGCATGTATTTAAAATAATCTAGATATTGGAGGGATATGTTATGTTCATGGCTTAGAAGACTCACTATTGTAATTTTCCCCAAACTAATCTTAAGGTCTGTGTTATCCAAATTTTTTTTGGTGGGGGGGGGGGCAGGGATATCAAACTTCTTCTAAATTTATATGGAAATGCAGAGTACCAAGAATCTCTTTAATGGGCAATTTGTTGTATTTCCTTCTCACCACGATGACCAGGCTATCCCTGATAGTGGAGGTTCTGTTAGCCCAGGTTTCTGGGCCGACACGATGTGGAGCAGAGCCCTCCCCCATCTGAGGTGGAGTTTCAGTGCTGGCATGTGAAGGGCTGGTAGAGCACTTGGCTCTAGAGTGGACAGAGCTGCTTGCTTTCTCACTCTGAGCTATCTGCAGAGGTCAAAACAGACCCCTGGGAACTCATAGAAAAACTGCTTGTTTTGTGAAACACACAGTAATAAGTTTCCAAGTTGGAAAAATGTTATTCAAGGTTGAGGATGATGCTTTTTGTTCACTGCTAAATGCTATACACCTCTATGCCAAGCCAGGGACTATCAGATGAGTTACTGATGACTCGTGAAACTATATCAAAGTTCAAAAAAAAGACAGAACTTAAACCACTGCAGCAAAGGGTGGGGTGGGGAGAAGAAGTGAAGTGGGCACAGGAACCAGAGACATCTCGAAAGAAAAGAGCAGTTAGCTGCCAAGCCAGGGACAGGACGTGAAAAGGTGAACATTGTCATGTAGGTGTGGTTCTTTTCCTACCTCATATTCTTTGGATTTCAGACAGCCGAAGTTAGGGAAGGCAGTGCCTGATAACACTGATTTGGAAATCCTTTTCCCCGTGTGGGGTTGCTGTCCCTCGATATCTTCATTTCAACCATTCCAGATGCCCTTTCTTTCTCCCAGTAGTAGACATGATGTCCCTGGGTTTTTATGTAATTTAAATATTTTTAAATTACAGTTTTTTCTTACTTTTAAAATTATTTGACAGTTTTGTCTTAATTTTATTTTATTTTTTTTTTTTAAGATTTTGTTTATTTATTTGGCAGACAGAGATCACAAGTAGGCAGAGAGGCAGGAAGAGAGAGACGGAGAAGCAGGCTCCCCACTGAGCAGAGAGCCCGATGCAGGACTCGATCCCAGAACCCTGGGATCATGACCTGAGCTGAAGGCAGACGCTTAACCCACTGAGCCACCCAGGCGCCCCTTTGTCTTAATTTTAAAGTTATTCGACCTTGATAGACTTATAAACCGGAGAATCACTTGATAGTCTTAATGGTAGTTTAAAGCTTAGAAACTAACATAATACTTTAATCTTCTTAACGGATATAGATTTAAGAGTTTCAGTTTCTCATTTTATGGCATGACTTGCGCTTTTGGCCATACATGCTGATTTTTGGCAGTTGCCTTTTCTCATTGCTTGGTTAAGAAGAAATCCAGTTGCCCAACGCATACGCCGCTGTAAGCAGGTTGGTATAAGCCCTTGGGACTACTGTTACAGAAATGTTTAAATACAGGAAAAGACAACATCTTTGACATAGGATAATTGAGCAAGATGGCACACTAAGTTCCATTAACCCTACACACTGCCTACTTCCCGGAATCTAAAACTCCACTACACCTTCCTTGTTATCTTTCAGTTCCTGTGCAGCTGAAGCTATGGGGCTATCACACTTAAATACGCTTTACTCTTTACAGGACTTAGAACTAGTCATCTATGAGAGAGAGGAGAGGCAGCTGTCAAACTATGAGAAGTTAATGAACTTAAATCTCCAAATGGAAGGTCTAATTACTAGCTCTGTCTAGTCTTAGATTCGTTGTGTGACTTAGGAACAGTCAATTTTCCTTGTGCTTTTTCAGAATTCATAAAGTAAAATGATATATACCTAAACGCCTGCTTTATAGATCATTACAAAGGCTTGATAGAGCTTCTTTTAATAAAGCAACAGCATGATCCCTTAGTGTTTTTTAGAATGCTTTTGCAGTAGGATATGTAGGAATATATTATGTGAGGGAAATATTATCAGGTTTCACTGTACAAAATATAAAGCGTATTAAGTATTATCCAATATCTAACAGGTATCCAATCTCTATTACACAGGGAATGTACTGAAACCTATGAAGACATATGATTAGAATATGTATTTTAGGGCACCTGTGTGGCTCAGTTGGTTAAGTGACTGTCTTTGGCTCAGGTCATGACCTGGAGTCCCATGATCAAGTCCCGAATGGGATCCCTGCTCAGTGGGGAGTCTGCTTCTCCCCTGACCCTCCCCCCTCACATGCCCTCTTTCTCAAATAAATAAATAAAATCTTTTTAAAAGAGAATATGTATTTTATATCATTTATATTACATTTCTGCTAAGCAGGAATCACTGTCAATGGTGGACAGGGTAACGGTCCCAGAAAGATAACCACATCCTAATCCTCAGAACCAGTGAATATGCTACCCTCCATGGCAAAAATGGACTTTGCAGACGGGATTAAGGATCTTGAGATGTGCAGAGTATCCTGGATTATCTGAGAGGGCTCAGTGTAATCACGAGGGTCCTTCTGAGAGGCAGGCAGGAGGGTCAGAATGAGGAGGAGTGACAGCAGAAACAGAGGCTGGTGTCATGTGGGCCCCAGAGCAGGGAATACAGGAAAAGGCAAGGCAAGCAAAAGGATTCTTCTCTAGAGCATCCAGAAGGAACACAGCCCTGCCAATCCATTTAAGACCTCTGACTGCCACAACTGTCACCTAATCAATATCTGTCCTATTAAGCCACTAAGTTTTTGGTGATTTATTACAGAAGCAGTAGGAAATGATTACACGATCTTTGACTGTCTGTCCTGCTAGTGAACGGAGGAAGCCCTGAATCTGAGGGCGAAAGACCGGTCTGTTCAAAGGTTTACATTGTCTGAAAGAGTTTTTCACTTCTTCGATGAACAAATTATCCTGACACTTGATTTTGACTTTAAGAACACTGGTTTCAGTGATTAAGTTTGCTTCTCTAACATTTCCTAAAACCCTTGGTGGGTAGGATCGTTAGGACGTGCAGGAGAGTATCATTTAAAGTGCTCAATTTAACTGTTAATAGCTGGATGGATACAAAACTGTTGTTTCCAAGGGCGGTGTGCAGATGAGTAGACTGGCCCCAGGGTGGACTCCATGTTCACACCCATAAGTGTGGGCCAGAACCATGACTTCTAACCGACTGAATATGGCAAAGATTATGGAATGTCACTTACCTGGTTACATTACCATACACATGACGTATACATGAGTGTATATGCATTTATATGTATACACACACATTATGTATATATCTACCATATAAGATATGTACACATGTTGGGGCACCTGGGTGGCTCAGTGGGTTAAGCCTCTGCCTTTGGCTCAGGTCATGATCTCAGGGTCCTGGGATCGAGCCCTGCATCGGGCTCTCTGCTCGGCAGGGAGCCTGCTTCCCCTTCTCTCTCTGCCTGCCTCTCTGCCCATTTATGATCTCTCTCTCTGTCAAATAAATAAATAAAATCTTAAAAAAAAAAAAAAGATATGTACACATGGAGTGCCTGGCTGGATCAGTTGGTAGAGTGTATGACTCTTGAACTTGGGGTCATGAATTCAAGCCCTGCATGGGGTGTAGAGATTACTTTAAAAAAAATATATATATATATATGTAAAAGATGTGTACATATGAATATGGCATATATATGAATATCATGTCATACTTGTATGTGTGTGTTTATGTGTTTGTGTTTAAATCCATCTTAGCCGACCAGAGAGTGATTTCTTTACTGACTTTGAAGAATCTGCCAACCTCGTTGTGAGAGGGCCAGTGTCAAGAAATTGCAGGCAGCCTCTAGAAGCTGTGTGATCTCTAGAAGTAACCTCTAGAGAAGTAATCTCCAGATGACAGTCAGCAAGAAAACAGACCTTGGTCTTACAACTGCAAGAAGATTCTGCCAACAAAGAACAACCTGAGGGAGCCTGGTAGTGGCTCTTACCCCATTTAAATCCCAGTGGCTTTGCGGCCCCAGCTAGTACCTGGACATAAGCCAGGTAAGACCCCAGCAGAAGGCTCAGCCAAGCCTTGCCTGGGCCCTTAACCCACAGAAACCATGAGATAATAAACAGGTGTTGGGGTATACTGTTGAATTTGTGGTCACGTGTTACGCAGCCCAGAAAACAAATACAGGGACTAGCAGAAATGATGGTTTAAAATGACAGTTCCTGGGCACCTGGGTGGCTTAGTCAGTTAAGCCGCTGCCTTTGGCTCAGGTCGTGATCCCAGGGTCCTGGGATCGAGTCCCACATCAGGCTCCTTGTCCAGCAGGGAGCCTGATTCTCTCTCTTTGCCTCTGCCTGCCACTCTGCCTGCTTGTGTTCAATCTCTCTCTGACAAATAAAATCTTAAAACAAAACAAAACAAAAAGAACCTTAAAATGCCAGTTCTCGTGCCCCCTCCCAAATCTACTGAAGTGAATCTCTGGGTAAAGCTTGGGAAAAGGATTTTTAAACAAATACCCCAGGATTCTGATGTACCTAAGAAGATTGGTCTAGTGGCTTATGTCAGTGGCTCCCAAACTAAGTTGCATTATTCTTATCACCTAGAGGGCTTTTAAAAAATATAGATACTCCTGGAAAACCTTACTCAGTATTTCAGAAATGGGGCCCAAGAATCCATTTTGGAAGAGCTGTCTAGGAAATTCTGACCCAAGGAACCACTAGTCTCAATTTATATTGTTATTTATTTTTATAAGCAGTGAAAGAGCGAAAGCAGCCGAGTAATTCTTGAGATTGAATTTATGAAATAAATTCCAAATGACTGATTCTGCTATCAAGTCAAATTTAAGATGGAACTCTAGCAGGCAGAGAACAGTCAGAGAATTCTGGTTGATTAACTGAAGTCTTATGACCTATATTAAAATAAATCATGTTCACGGGCACATACGCTTTCAACACTGTATTTTATAAAATTTTGAAGACTTTAAAAATGTCAAAAGGTATATATATGTGCATACGTGTGTATAATGGCACCCATTTTTAAAAATTAAATTCTAAGTCAAAAGTATTGTAACTTTGGTTATTCAAATCTGAAACTTCAGCTGAAGTTTGGTCACATGGAACTATCTTAGGGATCCAACACGAATGGGAAGCATTATAATTAATGTTGATGTATTTTGCAAAAAAGTAGCAAATTGGTCTTTGGGAAACTTCAGTTTCTCGGTTCTAAAAAATTCTCTCTGCTTTTGAAACTGTATCATACAGGGGCTCAAGCTTATTTTAACTAAAATACTATAAATTTTTTTTTAAGGGGCGCCTGGGTGGCTCAGTGGGTTGAAGCCTCTGCCTTCGGCTTGAGTCGTGGTCCCGGGGTCCTGGGATCGAGCCCCGCGTCGGGCTCTCTGCTGGGCGGGGAGCCTGCTTCTCCCTCTCTCTCTCTGCCTGTCTCTCTGACTACTTGTGATCTCTGTCTGTCAAATAAATAAATAAAATCTTTTTTTAAAAAAAAGGTTTTATTTATTTGATGGAGATTACAAGTAGGCAGAGAGGCAGGCAGGGAGAGAGGAGGAAGCAGGCAGAGAGCCCGACGCGGGGCTCGATCCCAGGACCCCGGGACCACGACCTGAGCCGAAGGCAGAGGCTTTAACCCACTGAGCCACCCAGGTTCCCCTAAAATGGTGTAAATTGATTTTATATTTACTTTGCAGTAGATCTGATGTAAACACGCAGCATTGAATGTAATATAGATTGTGCCACTAGTAAATTTATGGATGGATACGGTTTACAAGTTGTGCCAATTATATACCCTTTTACACTAGTCCCCTATAGAGCTTACAAAATGACTACTTTATATATATATATAAAAAAGTAGTCATATATATATATATATTTTTTTTAAAGGCTTTGGGAGGCATAGATTAAAAAAAAATACCTAAAATCTTAAAGAAGAACATTGCAGAGGAGCTTCCACCACCAGAATAATAAAGACTTATTATAAAGCACTATTTAAGGCAACCTGCTATTGGTGCAAAAGTAGACAGATGGATGGAAAAACAGGGTGTCTAGAAACAGACCCACATCCATACAGTTTCCTGATGAATCACAAGGCTGACGCTGCCAAACAGTGGAGAAATGGTGCTGCGTCAATTTTGATAGCCTGTGGAAAAAAATAAATCTTGACCCATATCTTACACGATACAAAAAACTCAATCTCAAATGGGCGGCAGATAGAAGTGAGAATAACAAGAAAATTGCTTTTAGAGGAAATTATAGGAGATTATCTTCCTGATTTCATCTTCTGGTTATTTAAAATTGAGATGTAATGTAGTATGGTGAGTGCTGTGAAGTGTGTAAACCTGATGATTCACAGACCTGTACCCCTGGGGCAAATAATACATTATATGTCAATAAAATAATCAATAAAAAATAAAATTAAGATGTAATTGACATATAACATATTAGTTTCAGGTGTACAACACAGAGATCTGATATATGTATATATTGTGAAATGGTCACCACAATAAGTCTAGCTAACATCCATCTCTACACAGTTACACTATTTTTATCTTGTGATGAGAATAAATCCACTCAGTTAGCAACCTTCAAATATGCAATACGGTTTCATAGTCTAGTCACCATGTTGTAAATTTACAGTCCCCAGGATTTCTTTTATGTCATAACTGGAGTTTGTACCTTCTGACCACCTTCACTCATTTTGCCCACCCACTACCCCCTGGGGTAAGCAGAGATTTTTTTCAACTGGCCATAAATAATACAACCGTATGGGAGTGGGGAGAGCAATCTGGCAATGTTAAAGGGAAGAATTTCTGTTCATCAAAAGACATCTTTGAGGGGCGCCTGGGTGGCTCAGTGGGTTAAAGCCTCTGCCTTTGGCTCAGGTCACCATCCCAGGGTCCTGGGATCGAGCCCCGCATCCGGCTCTCTGCACGGCAGGGAGCCTGCTTCCTCCTCTCTCTCTCTGCCTGCCTCTCTGCCTACTTGTGATCTCTGTCTGTCAAATAAATAAATAAATAATCTTAAAAAAAAAAAATCTTCGAGTGAAAAGGCCATCTCCTGAGAAGATAATTTAAAAATATATATCCAGTGTTTCATAACCAGAATATTTAAGAAGTCTTACAAACTAGTAAGAAAGTGAAAATCTATTGGAAAAAAATGGGCGGAAGAACCGAACACTTTGCAAAAAGGGTATCCAAATGCCCAACAGACATGAAAAGATGCAGATTCATTACCCCTAAGCAAAATGCAAACTAAGACCTCAGTCCAACACCAGGGCCGGAGCACTGAGCAGAACGGCTACAATGAAAAAAAGAGACAGTATCAAGTATTGGAAAGATGTTGAGGAGCAGGAACTCACTGCTGGTGGGAGCGTAAACTCGCACAACCACTTTGGAAAACCACATGGCACTGAAGTATACTAAAGCTGATCATGAACACGCCCAGCATTTCCACTCTTAGAAATATACCCAACAGAACTGCTCTATACGTGCACCAAAAGATAGCTACAAGAATCCTCCCGGCACTATTCAAAAAACCAACAAAACAAAACAAAACAAAAAACCCAACCTGGAAACAATCTCTGTGCATCCACCAAAGTGGCCAGTAGAAAGTAGAAGTAAATTGTGCTCTATCTGAACGGTGCAGAATCACACATCTGCTGAGATCAGTGAATCACGGCTAAATGCAACTTGGTTGCGTCTCACCTACTGAGGATAAAGTACTACACGCAAAAGGTAGGTACCCGTGAGCCCATATATCAGAACTTCAAAACCAAGGAAACTTTTTATGATGTGAGAAGCCAGGATAATAGTTCCCCCTTAGACGAAAGTAGTCCTCGGAAGTGGACATAGAGGGCTTCCGGGGTGCTAGTGAGATTTTATTTATTCTGGATGCAGGTTGCCTAGGAAATGTTCATTGTGTGAAAACTAGGTTAGCTGTACACTTGTGACTGTGCAATTCTCTGTATGCAGGCCATATTAATTTTTTTAAAAGATTTTATTTATTTATTTGACAGAGAGAGAGGCAGAGAGGCAGGCAGTCATGGGGAGCGGGGAAGCAGGCTCCCGGCTGAGCAGAGAGCCCGATGCGGGCTCTATCCCAGGACCCTGGGATCATGACCTGAGCAGAAGACAGAGGCTTAACCCACGGAGCCGCCCAGGCGCCCCTGTATGCAGGTCGTATTTCAATAGTGTCTTAAAAGTTAAAATAAAGAATAACTAGATGTGACTTTCTCCGACTGTCACTCCTGGCCCTGGGTGCCCTCTGCTTTGGTGTCTCAGCTACGCGAGTACTCGGGACTGTCCCTCTCTCAGTGGCACTGACCAGGTTTGTGTTGGGATTTCTAATCTGTCCGTCTGCAGGGGAAGGACAGGGCTGACCCCTTCCTGTCCCATGCTGTCACTCCGCGCTGCATAGGTTGCTCTGCCCAAGACAGACGTTGTGAAAGAAATGCCTCCGTGCTGGAACAGTCACAAAGGCCATCGGAAGAGCAAAGAAGGACGTGAGGAGACCGTGGTAGAAACACTACAGTGAAAGATGGAAACCACCCGACCGGGCTGGGCTCTTCAACCCACACGGAAGGGGGTTCCCTGCGCTAGCTCCTTGCGACGGAGAAAGGGATATTCTTGCAGAGCCTGTTCACCCGTTTCCGCGTTCAGGGTGCCCGTGGCACCCAGGTAGAGGGGGCAGGAGAGGGGAAGGCGGGCCCCCGGGCAGACGTGCCGCAGGGATGCGGCCAGTCCGCAAGGGGGCGCAGGGGTGCAGGGGCCCCGCACTTCTCGGGGACCCTGACCCCGGCCCGCAAGCCCAGCTCCAGCGCCAGGACCCCGCCCCCGCCCCCGCCCCCGCAGAGGGCTCACCTGCGAGTGGGTGGCGGCGAGCCCGGCGCGGTGCGGGACGCGGGTCTGGCTCGGGCTCCCGCGCTGTGCCGGCCGCCCCCCGCGAGGGGGAAGTGCGGCGCGCAGGCCGGGGCAGACAGCCTCCCGGCTCCCCGGCTCCCCCGGAAGCGGCAGGGCGGCCCGGCCCGCGGCCCCTCCCTGGGCCTGCAGGGCCCTCCCGCCGCCGGCCGCCCGGTCGCTCCGCCCGGGAGCCGCGCCTCCCCGGTGCTCCTCGCCGCCCAGCCCACTGGGCCCAGAAAACCCCGGAGCCCGCAACCCCGCAGAAACTTGCAGAAGAGTCCGTGCTCCCGCGTACCCCAAAACGCACCCGGACAGCCTGAAGCCTCGGCTTTGTTCTGTGTGGGGGAGAAGGATAGAAACCCTTGCACCATTCATTTAATTTTCTTAACGCCCTGCAAGGCCAGCCGCTGTACCTTTTTTTTTTTTTCCCCCTACAGTTACGAAAAGTGGAGGGGCGCCTGGGTGGTTCGGTTGGTTAAGTCGCGCACTCTTGATTCCGCTCAGGTCCTGATGTGGGGTTCCTGAGATCCACCGTGGGTGCGGCTCTGCTCCGCGCGGAGCCTGCTCAAGATTCTCTCTTTCCCTCTCCCTCTACTCCTACCCCACGCGCGCACTCTCTCCCTCTCCAAAAAAAAAAAAAAAAAAAAAAGAAAAGAAAAGTGGAGATTGAAGGGCTACCACAAAGTAGGTGGTAGCGTGACTCTCACCGCAGAAGCGTGGGTGAGGGGGTCACACAGCTGAAGCCGACGCCGAACCCCACACTCGCAGGCTGCAAAAAACGTGCTGAGCCAGCCGCTGGCCATGCGCTGGGTTCTTCACCTGCCGGCTTGAGGATGAGCTTCCTGAAGGACCAGGACGGGTGAGGGATGGAGGGGATACAACATGTAGCCTTTCCCAAACTTGTTTCACCGTAGTAGAAATACCAGTATCTTCCTGAGGGGTGTTCTGTGGACTGCCAGTTTGGGAAACATTCCTACAGCCGTGTGCCCAGAATGCTGGATGATGTGGCTGGTTTAATGGGAGAGTTGGAAGACCCATGGTCTCCCTCTCAATCTGATTTCCTATGTTTCTCACCAGCCAGCAGAGCGAGTTAGTGGCTAATCCTGGGAGGCAGCCTGGGCTCGGGCTGTACAGGAGGGCTCTGGAGCAGGATCGCTGGGACTCACACCCAGAGCTCTTCACTTATTAGCCGTCTGACCTTGGGGACGGACATATGTGCCCTGTCTAGGTTCACTTTACTCATGGTGAGGTTATAGTATCTGGTTCCCAGTGTTGCGGGGAGGAGTAGGTGAGATGAAGTAGGAAGTACAGGAAGGGCTTCTTTCACCCCTTATCAAACACACCTCAGCTTGGCGGGCTGGGTGCTGGACGTCTGCTGTTCCCTCCACCCACCCGGTCCTCCCTCTCCCAGCTGTGCTCTTCAAGCTCGCCCCTTCCAGAAGTCTCCTTTCTCCTGCATTCTTAACCCTGCCCTTCCCTCCTCGTTCATTACCAGCCCTGTACCACGTCGTGCTGTTTGGAGTTGGGCGTCCCAGGGGTTGGCCCTCCCATGAGACTGCCAGGCCTCTGAAGCCAGGGCTCCCCCTCCCGCTCCAGTACAGGGCACAGGCCCTCCGGTAAGCCCTGGCTGAGAGCGGGTTGGGGATACCCATGGCGACGGCTCAGTGTTGGGGCAAAGGTGAAGGAGGCTTGGACTGAGAGGGAAGACAGATGGCAGGATTAAGTACTCTCCTATGAGTTTGAAGAAAGCCCTGTGGAAGCACAGAGACCTCATGAACGCATTATCAATTGAGTCAGTACTGTGTTTGTCATCTCGAAGGCCATTTTCCTCCTGACCCACAGAGGGGTAGCTACTGAGGGCAGGCTGAGTGAACACTGGGCACCTGACAAAGGTGGCTGATAACCACCGTGATAGGGGTGTTGGCCTTGGCCTGAGTTGTCCTGAGCCCATGCCCCTGGCAAGTTCCTTCCTTTCAGCAGGATAGTTCTTCCATTTTTGCTCACCTCATCAGTCCTGGCTTTTCCCCACCCCCACCCCAGGGGCTTCTCCTGTTACCTCACCTGCAGACCCTCTCCCCTGTCTGCCCTCCCTCACACAGTGATCATTAGTCAGGCCCATATTTCGTTTCCTTCTTCTCCCCAAAGGCTGCTGTTGAGGGGGAAATGAACATTTTACTAGCTGTCCCTACTCCCATTCATGTCTCCCTTCCGAACAACTGTCCCTGCAGAGCCCACTGAGGCACACTTCTTCCCAGGACCGCTCTCCCTGGGGGCCCCACTGACCTACCTGGTACCTATCCAGCCCGCAGCGTGCGTGGATATCATGGACACTCCCCGGTTCCTGTGACACCTCACGCTCCTGGCTCTTCTCTTGTTTCTCTGGCCATCTCTTCAGCTTCCTCTCCTTTGGTTCATCTCTACAAATGACAGTGGGGTCCCCCCGCTTCCCCCCTTGGTCCCCTACTCTTCTCCCCTTGTGGGGAGGGATGCCATTCTCTTCCGTGGTGTCCATCTCTCTACAGCCTAGGTCATCCTGGGTGCCTAGACAGCTCTACCCGATGTCCTGGGCGTACCCTCGACTCGACATGTCCCAGACTGTACCACTCATCTTGTCCCTCACCCTGCTTCTCCCCGATGTCCTCACCTCCGTGAAAGGTAAGACATACATCTAGCTGCCCAAGCCAAAAACCTGAGTCTTACTTGACCCCGTTTCCTGTGACTGCTGTCCTTTCTGCGATACACATGCTTCTTGCCAGGACAGAGCAGGTCCCATCGTCTCTGCCCTGGGGACTGCAGCGACAGCCTCCCATCTGCCCCCCGGCTTTGACATCATAGCCTATTCTACACAAGGCAGTCCGGGTGACTTTTCTAAAAGGAACATTGGAGCACGTCGCTTCTCTACTGAAAGCCCGTAGAATCCACCCCAAGCTCCACAGCATGGCTCTTTGGCTCCCGGCCCTGCCCCGCTTCTTACTCTACCTCCCTTTTCTCCCTCCATGATCTCGCCTGGACAAATCACTTCTTGCCCCTTGAATCTTACCCTTGGTCCTGTGCGTTTATCTATGGTTTTCCTGAAGCCTGGAATCAGCCCCGTCCTCGCTCTCACTCCCCAGGCTTCCCCTCTGTGCATTCACTTTGTTAAACTGCTCGTCTTATAGGTTCAGTCCAGAGGTCAACTTCCCTGGGAAGCTTCATGGAGAAACACCGGGTGAGATGGGGTTCCGCAACCTGGGCTTATTCCCGGCACTACAGGGACGACACTACATCGGATGTGGGCTGAGGGGCAGGGCAGAGGGAAGAACACTCCAGTGAGAACCTACAGGTAGGTATGTGCCTGCTGGCATGTCCCTAACAGGTAGCCCTGGGCCAGGGCCAGAGCTGGAACTGAATACACAGTGAACACACTAAGCCTTCCCTTCCCTCTACAACGGAACCCCTGCAGGGACTCAGCAAGAGACGACATTCCTTTGCAAACAAGGTGCCTACACACAGGACTTAAGAACATTCCTGGGAGAAGGCAGGGCTTCTTCCAGTCTGGTATCAAAGGCAAGCAAGTGCTGGGAGGTGAAAGAAGGAACAGAAGCCCAGGTGGAAAGAGGAATCGCATTTATTGATTGATGAATAGGGTAAACAATCACTAAGCCCGGGCCAGGCTGCCCTGCGCTGCTCCCTGCCTGGGCTCGTGCCTGCCCAGAGAGGCAGAGGCCATTTTTCCGGGTCAGTGCCAGGAAGAAGCCAGTGCAGGGGCCCACGCGCAGGTGCTCTGTCCAGCTGCACTACCTCGTTGGGCGGCCTTGGCCCGGGCCAGAGATCAGTCCTGGGTCTCATCCCATCATTTTCTGTTGGCCGGGGCCTCAGGCACGTGCCTCCCAGAGCCTCCAGTGTGCCTGCCTGCCCGCCCGCCTAGCCCCGTGGGACAGGAGGAGCAGGGTGCAGGGAGAGGAGGGTGGAGGAGAGCTTGGCTTGGGGCTGGGGAGGAAGTCACAGCGAGGCGGATATGAACATGAGCCAAGGGTGGCGCACGGGGCAGCTGGGCTGGCGAAGAGCTTACAGGCTCAGATGATGTTGTGCTCCTGGACCTTCTCTCCCAAGTGAAAGCGGTTGAAGAGGAAGGGGCGCAGGTTGATCGTCTGGAAATTGCCGTGCAGCACCATCTCTGCCACAGCTCGCCCCACAGCAGGGGCCTGCTGGAGCCCATGGCCACTGAAGCCCGTGGCAAAGTACATGTTGACGACGAGAGGGTGGGGACCCACCACGCCGTTCTGGTCGAAGGTGTTGTAGTCGTAATAGCCAGCCCAGGCACTCCGAACCTGCGGGCGGACAGGACGCGGGGGTTCCCAAGAAGGTGCCAACACACACCGCCCTCACTCCTGCTCAGGGCTCGGTGGGATGGGTCCCCAGACCACCAGTCCTTAGCAGTTGTGAGGTGGAGGGCGTGTGGCAGCGGACAGGCTTTCCAAGGGGACTGTGGTGCTCCAGGCTCATCTGCCTCCTAGTTACCTTCAGAGACTCAAAGGCCGGGACCCTCTGGGCCAAAGGGGGCCACACCTTGTCCTGGAAGAACTCGTGGTCCACTTCCAGGTTCTCTGGGTCCGGTTCCTCCTCCTGTGGCGAGAGGTGGGGACGTGGCTTATACAGCCTGGGACACAAGGGTGGACCCAGACCTCACCGACCTCCCTTTACTCAATCCCCTCAGTAGGTAGGGAACAGGGAGGAAAGATCCCAGTTCAAAACCAGAGGGCCTGGAGCATTAGTAACACCGCTGGGCACATTAGTAACCCGAAGAGCCTGACTCACTCACTCACACTCTTTCTTTTCTTTTCTTTTCTTTTCTCTCTCTCTCTCCTTTTAAAAGATTTTATTTATTTATCTGACAGAGAGACAGCAAGAGAGGGAACACAAGCAGGGGGAGTGGGAGAGGGAGAAGCAGGCTTCCCACTGAGCAGGGAGCCTGATGTGGGGCTCGGCTCGATCTCAGAACCCTGGGATCGTGACCTGAGCCGAAGGCAGACACTCAATGACTGAGCCACCTAGGTGCCCCTTCTTTTTTTAAAAAAGATTTTATTTATTATTTATTTGAGAGACAGAAAGAACAAGCATGGGGAGAGGGAGAAGCAGGCTCCCTAGGCCAGTGTGGGGCTCGATCTCACGACCCTGGGATCATGACGGGAGCTGAAGGCAGAGGCTTAACTGACTGAGCCACCCAGGTGCCCCAAAGCCTGACTCTTTAACGGCAGTGGGCCTACATCTCCCACCCAGCACCCCAAACCTGCTTAGCTTACCTCAGTGGGGCTACAGCCGCCCAGATAGTTGTTGCCTAATCCTTCCCGGCGGAAATAGGCTCCGCTGGCATCTATGACGAACGGAGTCTCCAGGCCCGGCCCCTGGGGACAGTTCCACAAGTACACATACCTGCCATGACCAGTGGGTTAGGAGATGGTGGGAAGAGCAGCCCCCCTCCTTCCCACTGCATTTAACAAACTCTTAAACACTGTTTCTGTCCCTCTCTCACCAACCTCCTCAGCTGCCCCAAGGGGCGTCACCTTTTCCGCGGCTCCACAGGTAGCTTGGTGCCCTGCAGGGTGCCAGGTGGTCCCTTCCCGACACCAGCCAGCTCCGCAATCTGGCCGGACCAAGCCCCTGCCGCGTTGATCACGATGGCACACTCCACGGGCTGGTACTCCAGGCTGTGGTCTATCTTCACCTGCAGGCAGCAGAGCGGGAGGGGAGGGAGGGCCTGGCCCACACACTGGGCACCTTGGGCCTTAGTTTACCCAGACCAGAAGTGGGCAGAAGATGATCCAGACCACTTTCTCATCCCCCCACTTTGGTAAGGGAGATGCACAGGCTGGGAACTTACGTGAACTTCATGGACCCTTTTCAAAGTCACCTCTTCCCCACTTGGGGTCTCTACGTGGCTAGACGAAGAGACAAAACCTGCAGGAAAAAGAAAAAAAAGAACTCCTGAAGCCTGAAGAAGACGAGATTGGGAGTCCATGGACGTCAGGAGGAAAGCAAGCTGGAAGGCTGGGGCTTTTCCCCACAGAGATGGGGTAAATAGGATGAACTTGGCCACACAAAAGACAGGAGCGTGCTGAGACCTTCAAGCACATCGTAAGTCAAGCAGAGAAGCTGAGTGAGGACCTGGAGTCAGGATAGCCAGGACCAGCCCTCAGGAAGAACCCCCCCTTCCCCCCAACTCTTCCTTAGCCCGTGAGCGAAGGTAAGACCCCGTCCACGCCTGCGCCCTGGCTGACCGAGGTAAGACGCATGGGATCTCAGACTCACGTGTCACCTCTCCCTGGCAGAAGAGGACCCCCATGGACTGGGCCTTTCGCCGAAGCCCCTGGAGCAGAGACCAGGGGTCAAACCAACCTTCATGCTCCATCCCTGTGATGAGCAAGAGGACTCAGGAGACAGGATTCAGACCCTTCTCTCCTACTGGATTGCCCACGCCCGACTCCTCTTTAGGGCTCCTAAGCCAGGGAAAGTCAGTTGCCCAAGGGCACCAGAGGCAAATCCTGTGGAAGGACAGAGAGCTAGCATGGCCTGGCGGGGAGACTGCGGGCCAGGGGGAAGCACTGCTTCTTGATGTAGCTGAGACTCCCAACCTGAGGTTCCCCTTGACCCGAGCCCCTCTTCAAGCAGGCCTCACCATAGGATGCCAACGCCACGCCCTCTGGGTTTATCCAGGGAAATTTGTTCCGCAGCTGCTCAGGAGACATCAGGCAGACCTTGGCTCCTTCCTGCCTGAGAGAAATGCACGGCTGTGTGCATGTGTGTGAGAGGGGCGATGTGCAGAGCGGGAGAAGCAGGGACCCCAACTCCACAAGTAGGGATCCTGCCTCATTTGGGTCACTTCTTTGCCCCAAACCCCCCAAGTTTTCCTTCTTGCTGAGTGTGTCAAGACCAAGCCTCCTAGTCATGGCTCTTCGGCACCTGACCCCGCTTTCCCTTCCTACAACCTGGTATCTCTTGGCCACCCTAAACCCCCTGCCATCCCTTAACTATTCCGTGGCCTTTCACCACAGAGAAGGTCCCTTGGTTCCCTTTCCTTCTGCCTAGAATGGCCTTCCTGTCCACTTTCTAGTACAGTCCAGTCCACCTGCACAACGATCTCCTATGGGACACTGTCCCCCAAAGAGAGCATCTCAGATCCTAAAAGAACACACTCGCAAGCCAAGCTGCCTAGTTCGAATCCCAGTGCCACCACTGACTGGCACTGTTTGCCTCAGTTTACTCACATGTAAAATGGGGATGTTTGGGGTGGCTACATGAGTAAATGCTGCATCTGGGACATTACCTCATGTCCCTCGGGAGACCTGCAAGTCTGCTTGTTAAACATACACACTCTTGACCGACCAGGAGACACTCAGGCGAGGGGCTGCCCACATCGGCTGGCCGCCTGCATTTTTGTATGTGAGCCACACTTGTTTGTTCCAATTTTTGTCCACGTTTTGCCTACGGCTGCTTTTGTTTCAAATGCAGAGTTGAGTGACAGCCACAGAGACGACAGGACCCCAAAAGCCTAACACGCTGATGGTCTGGCCCTTCTGGGAAAAGTGTGCAGGTTCCTGGGTCCTTTCCTAGAGGTTCTGGCTTATCAGATGTGGGATGTTCCAGGTGGTTCTTAGGATGTGGCAAATTTGGAACCACTGCAGCAGCGTGCCGTCCACATCTGTGTGACAGCCCAGGGTACCAGAGGTGTCGTATGTGTTACCCGACAGACTGAGCTTCCACATGGTCGGGACCTGTCTTGACAACTCGCTCGCCCCATATCCTTACTCGGTGTCGGAGCTGTGCCAGGTAAGCGGCTGAGGAGCAGCTGGTGGTCAGGCCAGGCACCCACCTCTGCACCCGTACGTTGCTCTCCAGGACTGCGGCCCCCTTTTCCGAAGCCAGCAAGAGATAACCTGAGGGGTTGAACTGGATGTCCAGGGGAGGGTCGTCAACCACAGCTAGGTACTCCTATATGCAAAGAAGAAAAAAACTCTTTAGGAGGAGCTGATTTAAAGAAAGGAGGGAGGGCTCTCCTGGCTTCCTCACCAACAGCTCCTGAGACTTAGAGAAGCCCTTCTGGGTACCGCCACTGCGGACAGAACTAGAGATTCCAACTCCTACTTGCCCAAACTGCTTCTGCTCCCTGATTCCCCTGGCCAGCTGGGCCAGCTGGGCTCCTCTCTCTGGCCTAAAGGACTGGTCACGACCCCAACCCCCAGATGTCTTTGCACGTACATTGATGTTCCGTAGAAAATCAAATGAAAAGAGGGAGAGCTGGATGTTCTCAGGCACCGAGAACTGTTGCCGAATCCCGCCCACAGACAGCACGGTGGAGGCCTGGGAATACTGTGGAAAGAGCAAAGTCACTGAGGGAGGCCAGTATCCTGTCACATGTGGGCAGAATCCTGCAACAGAAGCACCTACAAGTCGAGGGGAGTCCTACTGGCAAGTTTATAATTTTTTTTTAAAAATGATTTTATTTATTTATTGGAGAGAGGAGAGCAAGAGGGAGCAGCAGACTCCCTGCTGAGCAGGGAGCCCGAATTGGGGCTTGATCCCAGGACCCCGAGATCATGACCTGAGCCGAAGGCAGATGCTCAACCGACTGAGCCCCCCAGGTGCCCAATAAAGATTCTATTGTAAGCTTATAATCTAAGAGAAGCTGAGGTAGATACACCCGTATGCAAGGCAACCAGCACCCAAAGAGAATAATAGTTATTGAAGTCCGTCTTTGCAGGAAAAAATGAAACAAGATGGGGTCAGGAGGGAGACAAACCATAAGAGAATCTTAATCTCACAAAACAAACTGAGGCTTGCCTGGGGGAGGGGGGTTGGGAGAAGGGGGGTGGGGTTATGGACATTGGGGAGGGTATGTGCTATGGTGAGTGCTGCAAAGTGTATAAACCTGGTGATTCACAGACCTGTACCCCTGGGGCTAATAATACATATGTTAATAAAAAATTAAAAGTAAAAATAAATAAATAAACAAATAAAGTCCTTCTTAGCAGATGTGCAGAGCAGATAGAGTTGGTCACATAAAAGGGCTGGGCACCGTGGCACAAAATGGGAATGGCCTGGAAGTCCAAGGGCAGGAGATTAGCATTTCATCTGCCTATTGGAAAATAGAAAGACATGACTGAACTAGCAAGATTTGTGGTTAACTGGTGGTGGCTAAAATAGGAACAATGAGGGGCGCCTGGGTGGCTCAGTTGGTTAGGCAACTGCCTTCAGCTCAGGTCATGACCCAGGGTCCTGGGATCGACCCCACACTGGGCTCCCTGCTCTGTGGGGAGTCTGTTTCTCCCTTCTCCCTCTCCTACTGCCCCTCCCCGCCCTTGTGCTGTCTCTCTCTCTCTCTCTTTCAAATAAATGAATAAAATCTTAGAAAATAAAATAGAACAACTGTGCAAAGCCTCAGAAGTAATAGAACCTTGGGGTGTCTGGGTGGCTCAGTGGGTTAAGCCTCCACCTTCGGCTCAGGTTATGATCTTAGGGTCCTGGGATCAAGCCCCGCATCAGGCTCTCTGCTCGGCGGGGAGCCTGCTTCCCCCTCTTTCTGCCTGCCTCTCTGCCTACTTGTGAGCTCTCTCTCTCTGTCAAATAAATAAATAAATAAATAAAATCTTAAAGAAAAAAAAAAAAAGGAAGTAATAGAACCTAGAAGGGATGAGATGGCTGTTTGTATTCGTTACAGCTGGAATACAGTCTCCCTTAGTCAGACCTGTGGGCACCCAGAAGATCCCCTGCTATAAAATTTGCTTTTTCTTTTTTTTTTTTAAATGAATTGGAACCTGAATTTTATTTTTATTTTTATAATTTTTACTAACATATAATGTATTATTTGCCCCAGGGTTACAGATCTGTGAATAATCAGGCTTACATAATTCACAGCACTCACCTCCCCAGTGTCCATAACCCAACCTCCCCCCGAAAACCTGCAGTTTGTTTTGTGAGATTAAGATTCTCTTATGGTGTGTCTCCCTCTTGATTCCAACTTGTTTCATTTTTTCCTTCCCTACCCCCCCAACAACTCTCCACCCTGCCTCTCAAATTCCTCATATCAGAGAGATCATGTGATAATTGTCTTTCTCTGGTTGACTTATTTCACTCAGCATAATACCCTCTAGTTCCATCCACGTAAAATTTGCTTTTAAAAGCAAAAACCTTACGGCCAAAGTCTCTAATTTGAGGGAGGAATCACTGGGACGATTTCTCAACAAGAACCAAAGTATAGTCCCTTGGGACTTTGGTTCTTTTTTTTTTTTTTTTTTTTTTTAAAGATTTTATTTATTTATTTGTCAGAGAGAGAGAGGGAGAGAGAGCAAGCACAGGCAGACAGAATGGCAGACAGAGGCAGAGGGAGAAGCAGGCTCCCTGACGAGCAAGGAGCCCGATGTGGGACTCGATCCCAGGACGCTGGGATCATGACCTGAGCCGAAGGCAGCTGCTTAACCAACTGAGCCACCCAGGCGTCCCTCCCTTGGGACTTTGGACCTCCGAAGACTGAAGTCTTTCCTCCCCTCAGCCCCCCTTGCCCCTTAATAAAACAAGTCCGTGCCCCTCTCATGCCGCCGCCCTCCCCCAGACCTCACCGTGTGGTCCCGTTCCACCACCAGCACCCGAATGGCACCTCGTGGCTTCTCCAACCTCTTCAGCCAGTAGGCCACGGACAGGCCCATCACCCCACCCCCCACAATCACCACATCCGAGTGTTCGGGGGGCAGGTAGCTGGTGTCGTGGAGTTGGGTCCAGGCTCCTCCGGGAAGGAATGACTGGATCTTCTTCTTAATCTCGGACATCTTTCCATTCCAGTCTGTGGGACGCAGTTATGATGAGAAGGCCATTCATTCTCTTTCCTGGTGGTAAGGGGTTGGAGGCTCGACGCAGGAAAAGGTGGCTAACGGGTCACTGAGCTGGCTGTCCCCATGGCCATGCCTTCTCATAAGGTCAGCTCACACCCAGGAGTATCTGTAGGTTCACTATATAGTCTGTATGCATTCGGCTCTCTGCCTTCTCATGCATCATGCCCAGCAATGCGAGATTCAACTTCTTAAAATGCACACTCTGTCCTCTCTCCCTAGGCCAGGTGACTTATGCATGTCCAGCGCCTGTGCACACTGCTCTTTCCTCTGAGCCCCAGGCTCCTGTGTTCAACTGCACTGTCCTCTCCTCTTGGATGTTCCAGGCTCCTGGACCCATAGGTCCTGACACACCCCAAGCTGCAGTGCCTTCTGAAGTATGATACTCTGAGTGGCATCTTATCCTGGACATCCATCACCACTAGCAAAGCTACATTCATGTCCTATCTATTGTCAAGTCCTGATGGCTTTGCCTCCTAAATATCTCCCCAATCTGTCCCCTCTCTTTTCCCATCTCTGCTACCCCACCCTAGACCAAACGACCATAAGCTCTCGCCTAGATTAATGAAAAGCCTCCTAATTGTTTCCACTAATTCCCCTCTTGCCTACTCAATTCTTCTGCATCATAGCTAGAATATTTCCCAAGCACTAATTTAATGACATACTGTCTTGCTTAAAACCTTCCAGTGGCTTTTCATTACTCCAAGAATAGAAGTCCAAAATCTTCAACACGGCCTATGAGACACTGAACAGTCTGACTCCTGTTTTCCTTGTTCTCTCCCTACTCTCCCACTCCAGCCCCTTCCACACCTTGGTGGTGCTCTATTTCTTCCCATCACGGGGAACCTACACAGGGGTTCTTCTGTTTTGAAACTCTGTCCACTTCTTTGCCGTTAACACCTTGCTTCCTTTCCTTTTCAGTTTAGTTATCTTCTCAGGAAGGGCTTTCCTGACTCCATATACTATCAAAATCTCCTGTCACGCTGTCACATTACCTTATACAAGACATTTGCAATTTTGATTTTATTTGTGGTTGCTTCATACTATACCATGCCTGCTTTCTTCAGCAATATATCTCCAGCCTAGCACTGAACCTGGCACATCGTGTAAGTGCCTTGAATAAATGAATCCTTTTGTCCTTCACAAGATTTGTAAGTCACAAATCGCCACGTCTTTTCACAGACTCCAATACAAAGTCTAAACTCTGCTCAGCAATGTTCAAGTATCTCCTTGATCTGCGCTTACCTTCCTTGTCCACACTACATTTCCTATTGCTACACAAACGCTCCATCTACATGGCTTTTGCTAGTTCCTTGCACCAAACCAACACTTCTCTTCTCCTAACTTTTGCTCTTGCTCGGTTCTCCAGAACTTGGAACACACACCGTCCGTGAATCAGTAAACAGTATCCTTCAAGGCTGATCTCTATTCCCACTACCAGCGCAGAGCATTTGTCCGAGTTGGGTTCTATCCAGTCTCCAACCGGTATGTGGAAGTCTTCCCTTTCCAGGTACACTCCAGCCACCTCCATGGGACATATGCTCTATCCTCTTTCCCTTCTTTCCTCCTTAACAGCCACACACTAAGCACAGCATCTGCAGGCTAGCTGCACATCTATCTGCGCAACCAGTCAGTCAGCCTGGCTCTCTGCTTGCTATTCTGGTGGTAATTTGAGGCTTAGAACGATTTGTCACCTGAGAAGGGCATCCTTGGGATCCATGTATCTGCTCAGGCTTTAAAAGATCCGGCTAGCAAGCTTACCCCCTTCTCCCAGCCGACCGACTGTCTTTACATCGTGGCCCGGGTCCCGAGTTTTGAAGGTCACAAAGCTGGAGACTGGGGCTACCCAAGAACCACGATACCCTCCGCTGCCCTCAACTTTACCCAGAGTGGAGCCTCCTCTGTGTGTGCCTAGCCCCCGGCCCAAGACGTCCCGGCCCAAGGCTAACTGCAACGACCTTCGCAGCATGGCCACTCCACGCGCGGCACCTTTGAGACTCGGACCGCACCTCCTCCCTACGCCGTGCCTACCCCGCGGTCACTGCCCCACGCCGAAGGCCGTTCAGACGAGCGCGCCCATTGGCCAGCGGCCCTTTCGGGCCCCGCCCCTAAGCACTATAGGCTGCCGTCTCCGATAACCCCGCCCAGGCCCGCCCCCACCCGCCATTGGCGAGTACGGTGTCTACGACAGTGCTGCGCGCCCTCGGGCGGAGGCGGAGAGAGAACGCGACACCTCTGAGCGGAAGTGCGGCTGAGCCGGTTTCCGGGGCCGCTGGTGTGACGTGTCCCGCGCTTGGCGCAGCAGGAAGCGGCGCCGATCGCGGCCTGAGTTCCCGGTGCCGGCCCCGGCTCCTCTCCCGCTGCCGCCATGCTCGACTTCTTCACCATTTTCTCCAAGGGCGGGCTTGTGCTCTGGTGCTTCCAGGGAGTGAGCGACTCATGCACCGGGCCCGTTAATGCGTTGATTCGTTCTGTGCTGCTGCAGGTATCGCTCCCCGCGGGATCAGAACTCGGCTCGGCCCACTGACCCAGTCCATAGCCCCTTCAACTGATCTCACACCTCCTTCCCACCTTTCTCCGGCTATCCCGGACTGGCCACTCACTCGTTGCCAGTACTCCGCTTCTCTCTTCCGCCCCCATCGGATCATCCCGCAACTTTGCGACGCCCCCCTCCCCTCCGTTTATCGGACTCTAGCCGAATTCCGGCGCTTCTTGAGATTTCCCATAGTTCCCTCCATTTACCCCCTCCCCCCCGCCCCCAGCAGCTTGATTTTTTGTTTCGAAGACTGGGTGTGATAATGGAAAAATTAAAAACTGTAAATAGTGTACAGCTGCTAGTAAATCTGATTGTATCATTAAGTCCCTTCTTGCCTTCCCACTAACCTCTTTTCCTCTTCCCCCAAACTTGGTACCTCCTTCTCTGCCTGATGGGATGCTAGAGAGCAAGGTCCCAACAGCCTCTTGTCCTGGGAAGAGGTCTGACTTTGGGGGAAGTGTCTTTTTTCCCAAAGGTAATCCTTCTAGGGTCCAAGTCTGGGTTTTCTGGGTAGTCGGAACTTGAGACATACACCCTCCCCTTTTTTTCCCCAGGAAAGGGGAGGTAACAACTCCTTCACCCATGAGGCACTCACACTGAAGTATAAACTGGACAACCAGTTTGAGCTGGTGTTTGTGGTAAGTCGGGTATTTAAGAGGGACAGTATTTACACTTTCAGCATAATCCTAATATTGAGAACCCTAATTAACCCTAATTAATTGTACCCAGCGTAACTGAGAAGACAGAAGGCGGAGAGGGAAAGGGAAGACGTTCCTGAGCTGTCAGGGAGCTTGGCTGCCCCTCAGGTCAGGGAAACCTGCCAGGCCACTGAGCCAGTCTCAGGAGGCCTGCGTTGAGTTGGCTTGTAAGCAGGTCTGTTGGCTCTGTTTCTCTCCCTGAACAGGTTGGTTTTCAGAAGATCCTAACACTGACGTATGTAGACAAATTGATAGATGATGTGCACCGGCTGTTTCGGGACAAATACCGTACAGAGATCCAGCAGCGAAGTGCTTTAAGTCTATTGAATGGCACTTTTGATTTCCAAAATGACTTCCTGCGGCTCCTTCGGTGAGAGGCCACCCCTCTGCAGAATTGATTTCCATGACCTGATGAGCTCCCTTCTTTCCTGAGAGTGGTTCAAGGGTAGTAAATAGCATTGAAACACACTCTTGAATTTGTTGCCCAGTTCTAATTGACCTCTTGGTGTGAGGGTCCTTTTTCTGGACTTTGATCATTCTCTTCTCTCTAGTGAAGCAGAGGAGAGCAGTAAGATCCGTGCTCCCACTACCATGAAGAAATTTGAAGATTCTGAAAAGGCCAAGAAACCTGTGAGGTCCATGATTGAGACACGGGGTGAAAAGCCCAAGGAAAAAGCAAAGAACAGCAAAAAAAAGGGGGCCAAGAAGGAGAGTGAGTTTGAGCTCCTTGGACATACAGGGGAATGAAAAGTTAACATGGCAGTAAGGACTGAAGTTGTTCCCCGTCTTTCCCCTTGTCATTGCTTGTCTCCCTTGCTCAGTGCCCATCACACGGTCATGCCCAGTCCTTGTCATCCCCAAGATGTTTGCTCCTAGTTTCCTCTTAATAATTTGGGTAATAGTAATTGGGGTTTGGAAGACTATTTCCCATTGTTGGAATTTGGTCGTTTTTCTCCAGTGAGTTTTCTCCTAACAGGTTCTGATGGCCCTTTGGCTACCAGCAAAGCGGTTCCTGCCGAAAAGTCAGGTCTCGCAGTGGGGCCTGAGAATGGGGTCGAACTTTCCAAAGAGGAGCTAATACGCAGGAAGCGAGAGGAGTTCATTCAGAAGCATGGGAGAGGTCTGGAGAAGTCCAGGTCAGCATTCTAAATTTCATCATAAATACTGTTACCTAGCTATGTTGGGGGCAAGGGAGCTCATCTCTGGCTCATGGGTGGATGATTCCTCTCCTACTTCACCGTAACCCTTTGTGCGTAACCCTTTACAGCAAGTCCATGAAATCCGATGCTCCAAAGGAGAAGGGCAAAAAAGTACCCCGCGTGTGGGCGCTGGGTGGCTGTGCTAACAAGGAAATCCTGGATTATAGCACTCCCACCACCAACGGAGCCCCTGAGGATGCCCCACCTGAGGACATCAGCTTGGTAAGAGGCACCGGCCAGTGTGGGTTACCATTAAGAAGTTAGGGAGAAGGTGGAGACTAGGAGGGCAGTACCTTTGGTTTCTATGAATGAAGGGATGGGTCCCATCTGGAGTTTTCCAAATCAGAGATGGAGGATTGGGGACAGGGTAAATCCCAGGCTTCTTTTCCCTCAGCCCTCAGTGTTCCTGATCCCATCTTGTTCCTTTCCCTCTACCCTCCAGATTCGAGGGACTGGGCCTGGGGGGCAGCTTCAGGATCTGGACTGCAGCAGCTCAGATGATGAAGCGGCCGCTCAGAACACCACCAAACCCAGGTAGGGGAATTTCAGGGGGTGGGTGCTACGGGTGGCTCCAGGACGGATGAGGCTTGACTCCTGCCCCCGGGCATCATACGTATCTATAATCTGTGCCTACAGTGCTACCAAGGGAACTCTGGGTGGCATGTTTGGGATGCTGAAGGGCCTTGTGGGGTCCAAGAGCTTGAGTCGTGAAGACATGGAGTCCGTGCTGGATAAGATGCGTGATCATCTCATTGGTAAGTTCTGAGAACAGGGGGACTCATGGTTATGGGACAGGTGGTGGAGAGGGGAACCACCCCGAGTTCTCTTCTGTACCATAGGGTTGTTTACTGTTGACTTGGCACTCACACATCTGTCCCTCTCTAGCTAAGAATGTGGCAGCAGACATTGCAGTCCAGCTCTGTGAATCTGTGGCCAACAAGCTGGAAGGGAAGGTGATGGGGACATTCAGTAGTAAGTATCTCTCTAAACCAGGAAGCGCTCAAGGCATTGTGTGCACCAGCCAGTTCAGCGCGTTGACCTCCATTCATACTAGGTGTGTGGCTTGTGGCAAACTCCTTCCCCCCTAAATGTCTGTTGCATAACTTAGACCTGAAGAGTTCTGAGAACTAAAGGAGTTAACACTCGTACAGTGCTTGGAACGCTGTCACATGTGGTGCGGATTCCTGGGACAAGAGCCTTGGGTTCTCCAGATCTCAGTTTCTTGGGGTGCAGGGGGTTCCCACGAGTGCATTCCTTGGGCTTCACAGACCCACCACCCCCTTCTAGCGGTGACGTCCACAGTAAAGCAAGCCCTCCAAGAGTCCCTGGTGCAGATTCTGCAGCCACAGCGTCGCGTAGACATGCTCCGGGATATTATGGATGCCCAGCGTCATCAGCGCCCTTATGTTGTCACCTTCTGTGGCGTTAATGGAGTGGGGAAGTCTACTAATCTTGCCAAGGTCAGTACAGCTCCCCACCCATCTCAGACATCCTTTCTTCACACTCCAGGTCTTAGTGACTCTGGCTCTAGGGCACTGATTTCTTTGCTGCTTTTGCCCAGATTTCCTTCTGGCTGTTAGAGAATGGCTTCAGTGTCCTCATTGCTGCCTGTGACACATTTCGTGCCGGTGCTGTGGAGCAGCTGCGCACACACACCCGGCGCCTGAGTGCCCTGCACCCCCCGGAGAAGCACGGTGGCCGCACTATGGTGCAGTTGTTTGAAAAGGGCTACGGCAAGGACGCTGCGGGCATCGCCATGGAAGCGATTGCCTTTGGTATGGTACACAGGAGGGTGGGGGGCTGCTGTGGGCCCCTTTTCTGGGCTTCCCTTGTGATCCGCAGAGGGTCTGGGATCCCCTCCTACCAACTTACTGCTCAGCAGCAAGTCAGGGCAGTAAACTTGCCATGTGGAGTAGCTAACTGTGGGCAAAACTAATCTCTTCCACCCAAAGAAGCCTCTATTTGGTTTCCTTTATCCTGTTGCCATATATTTCCTTGAATGTTTCTGACGGCCAAGCACAGAATAGGTTTTTGCTCACACTACCTTATGAGCAGATCTGGAGCCCAAGAAAGCAAACACCTAGGCTTTTAATATAGCCAGGTTACCACTTCTTGAGAGAAAGGTAGGATGAGCAGGACAGCCTAGAAGTTTTGAGTTGATCACTTTTTTTCTCTCTAGCACGTAACCAAGGCTTTGATGTGGTGCTGGTGGACACAGCTGGCCGCATGCAGGACAACGCCCCTCTGATGACTGCCCTGGCTAAGCTCATTACTGTCAACACGCCCGACTTGGTGCTGTTTGTGGGGGAGGCCTTAGTAGGCAATGAGGCTGTGGACCAGCTGGTGAGGGCTAGGGCCTAGTCCTTCTCCCAGCCTCAGCTTTGGCCTGCTGGATGCTTCTTGTACTTACCCCTTGTTTCTCCCTTACAAGGTCAAGTTCAACAGAGCCTTGGCTGACCATTCTATGGCTCAAACACCTCGGCTCATTGATGGCATTGTCCTTACCAAATTTGATACCATTGATGACAAGGTAAATATGGATGGTACAGGAGAGTGAGATGGGGAGGGGTGTCCTTCACAGGGAGCTGATGCTCCAAAGGTATGTTGTTGCCTCCAAAGCTTCCTGTTACAGAAGGGATAGGAAGAAGTGGCCTTGAGGTGATTGTGTGTCCCCTTTCTTCACTTCAGGTGGGAGCTGCTATTTCTATGACCTACATCACAAGCAAACCCATCGTCTTTGTGGGCACTGGCCAGACCTACTGTGACCTACGCAGTCTCAACGCCAAGGCTGTGGTGGCTGCCCTCATGAAGGCTTAATATGTCTCTTGCCCAAAACCAAATCACTGCTTCCCCCCAAAGCCCCTCTTCCTATAACAAGAATGTGCTTTAGAGTCTGTGAGCGACTTCTCTTCAGTATAGTACAGAGGCAGAGTGATGGGAGCCCTAGGGGCTGGCAGCTCCCCTGCCCCACTCCCTGGCAGCCCAGCCTCCACCTGCAGGGAGGGCCTAATCATGTTATAGTCCACTGCCCATCGCTCCCTTCCCTGACGGCCCTTCCCACCTACTCAGGCATTCCCTTCACTCTGCCTACCCACTCAGTCTCATTACAGCTTTGAGCAATGGTTGGAAGACCCAACACCAGAGCTTTGCTAACTGACACAGTCACAGGGATGTCTGAGCACAAGGAGCAGTCGAGAGACTTCCGGGGCCAGCTCTGGGTTCTGCCTTGGATACATAGCTTTCGGGTTCCTGGGGCCAGGATGGTACCTACCACACTGTGGCAGTGTATGGCCTGTTCTTAATTGCTGCTAATTCTGATGATGACCCCATCCCCACTGTTTCCTCAAGGCATCAGCTAGGCCAGAGTGATTTGTTACAAAATGAACGAAAGGAGTTCCTGCTTCCCTCAAAAATAAAGGGAGCTGAGCTGCAGTGTTGCATTGGGCTTCTCAGCCTTCCAACTCTTCCCTGCTCCCAGAATCCAGATGTAAGCTTTGCATGTTCCCCTTCCTGGGAGAGAACCAACTGTCAGAAGGGTATACAAGTTGCCCCTCTCCCCAACCCCACTCTTCACCTGAGCGGATCCTGGCTTTTCCTCCTCATCCTCTCTACAGTGCCTGGTAGACAAGTGCTACGTTGAAGAATACAAACCTCTTGTTAAGACTTGTCCTGTAGCTTGGTATTACAGATGTGCTATTAGTGCAATAAGGTGAAGGCTGTCTGCCCAGAGAAATACATAATTTATATAAGAAAATAAATTTCATAAGTAAATTGCCTTTTATGTCTCGGAGTTATTTTATACAGGATTCAAAACTAAGATCCCACATCACACTGTGCTTCTAGGCCTCAAGGTAAGAAGGGAAACAGCGGGAATTGATAATGAATGGTTCTCCAGAGAATGAGATCACCCACTTCATTGTGAAAGAACACAACCCTTAAATTAAGTTACAAAAAGTAGGCTCATTTAGTGCCTTTGCAGGTTTTCTAAAGGGACTCTAAAAGTAGAGCCAGGGCCCTGGGAAGTAAATGAACAAGCTTTTAATACAGCTCAGTTATGTAAAATACTGTACACTGTAAAAGGTCTAGAAAACTAGAGCTTCAAGTCATGTTTTAAAAAAGCCATTAAGCTTAATTGAAAAACCAGGTATAGAGTACAAAACTGCAACAAGGGCCACGGTGACCCCACGGCGTCTAGCTCCCAAGTCCTTCATGCAGGGCTGGAGCCACAGTCAGTGGAGGTGTCGCACTGATCTGCTGTGTGGACACAGGCATGTCCAGCGCAGGGGTGGGGGGAGGCTGCACTGGGCCCCGTTGTCACTTGGGGATTCGTGAACTGGAAGAGGCCGCAGAAGATCAAGAACCAGTGGGCATGAAGGACTGAGCTGGAGCACCCCCCCCCAACCCCAACTCTACCCCCAACCTTCAACCTTTGGGTTTTGGTACTTCCACGGAGCTGTGCTGGGTTCTTATAAGTTTACTTGTTAAATACTCTCCACAGTCGGGCCTGACACCTTGGTCTAATGCTGACGATCTCTCCAGCCCCCTCTCATGTTCTACAGTCTGTGGAGAGAAAGAGAATTAAATGAAGTCTCATGAAACACAGTATATGTCCAAAGCTGCAGATACTAAGTCCAACTTAACCCTTCAGGAGACAAAACATCACAGATACTAGGAATCTTGTGATAGACTCCACAGGAAAATACAGAATCCTTAACAGGTAGAAGTCCTTGTTCTCCAAGCTACTAAACAAATCCTAGAAAAACATTTTCTGCCCACGAAGCTGACAAACAGAATAGGAAATAGGATACCTCTTACTTCACTGTGTGCCGCCGAGGAGCCATTCAGCTGACCTTCTCTCACCATCCCTGCTGAACAAAATGCACATCAGTATCCGATATTAGACCAGGAAGTCAAAACTCCTAATACGAAGAAAACCAACCCACCAAAGGGTAATGAAATAACATGGTCGAAGAAGGATGGCATTATTTAGTAATGAGGACAAGAGGATAAGGAGGTGGGGAGAATGAACTGGGTTAGTCTTCAGGTAAGAGGGAAGCAGTAAGGTCTGCGAGTGCACTAACAGTGCAAATAAAGCATTAAATGGGCAAAAGTGCGTCTGCTGTCCCTAACTCATTTAGAAGGCCAAATTTAGGTAAAAATCTAGGGATGGAGACGGGGAGCGGCATGCAAGTGAGCAAATTCAACCAAGGAGAAGAGTGAAAAGTAGCAGATGCTCTCTCACAACACAAAATCAGTTTCCATCTGTGCTGCCCAACGTGTCGTGAGCCACATGTGGCTCAATAGTTTTTACATTAAAAACTTTGTTCCTCAGCCACACAAACCACATTTCAATGCCCAAAAACCACATGGGCATTTGGTTATGGTACTGGACAGGGAAGATAATATTTCTATCACCGCAGAAAATCCTACTGGACAGCCCTGGGATAGAGAATAGCATAGGAAAAAGTTTAAAACTAAACACATGGAAGAAAATAGTCATCAGAAATATGAGCAATTAGAGTATAAATGAATAAAAGCACAGTACTCCTACAAACTGGTACTGGTATTCCCCCTCTTGGAAAGAACTTTAGCAATAGCTATCAACCACTAAAATATTCATGCCCTCTGACCTAGTAATTATACTGAGAACCCATCTGAACGAAATTACTGGCAAAAGGAAAAACTGTAGGGATGCAGATGTAATTCATTGCCAACAGTACTTACAATAGAATAAACTAGAACAAAATTAGAAATTGCCTAACAGGAAAAACTGGGTAAGCTAACATCCACATTGGATTTTTTTTTAAAGTGATAATGCTATAATTTTTTTTTAAAAGATTTAATTTATTTATTTGACAGAGATCACAAGTAGGCAGAGAGGCAGGCAGAGAGAGGAGGAAGCAGGCTCCCTGATGCAGGGCTTGATCCCAGAACCCTGAGCCAAAGGCAGAGACTTTAACCCACTGAGCCACGGTGGATGAGGCACCCCGTCATCCACATTGGATTATAACACAGTCATTAACACTAGTGGTTATCAAACCAGCCATAGAGAAATATAGGAGACTGGATCACTGAATAAAAACAGTAACATAGGGACGCCTGGGTGGCTCAGTTGGTTAAGCAGCTGCCTTCAGCTCAGGTCATGATCCCAGCATGATCGAGTCCCACATCGGGCTCCTTGCTCGTCAGGGAGCCTGCTTCTCCCTCTGCCTCTGCCTGCCATTCTGTCTGCCTGTGCTCGCTCTCTCCCTCTCTCTCTCTGACAAATAAATAAAATCTTTAAAAAAAAAATAAATAAAAAAAAAAAACAGTAACATGACTATGTATACTTTGGTTCACAATTATGAAAAAATGCACAGGAAAAATTGTTAATTGGAAATATACCAAAATAACTGCTTGTATTACAATAATGAATTATAAAATTTTTTCCTTTTCCCATTACTTGATTTTTCTGAAATAAATATACTAGAACCTACAGAATCTTTTGAATCCAAGCAACTTTCACTATGCAAAAGCAAGTACACAGCAAGTATGTCAGGAGCCTAGCAAATGTTCAGTGTTAAACAACAACAAAAGACCTCTTACCGCTTACTAGTAGGTACCCACGGAGACTCAAATCATAATCAAGGATGGAGGATAAGCTTGACTTGTTGCTAAATGTTTTTAACCTAAAACTGCTCTGCTAGATTTCAAATCACAAACTCAGCTGACCACTCTACTAAAGCCCCCTGGCCATACTGAAAATCCTTCATTTTTAAAAGTTCAGAATATTCAACTGAAAGATAGAGGACTCTGGGAAAAACCACTTTGGGAGGAAGACCAGAGAGCTAATAAAAGAATCTGTGACATTCTGTAATACCTTTTTTTTTTTTTTAATAAAGATTCTGTTTATTTGAGAGAGAGAGAGAGCAGAAGCAGGGGGAGTGGCAGGCAGAGGGAGATGAGGAAGCAGGCTCCCCACTGAACAGGAAGCCCAATGCAGGGCTCGACCCCAGGACCCTAGGGTCATGACCTGAGCCAAAAGCAGACACACTTAGGTGCCCCTCTATAATACTTCTGATAATTTTTGTCGAGAGAAGATTTCGTTTAACAAGAACAGCTGTCCAGGAGGGCTTTATTATTGTTTTTAATTTTAGCATCTTTCCTGGGCAGATCTCAGAATGCAGATCGAAAGAAATATGTAGAGCTTGGTAGGTACCTCTTGTTTAATGACAATAGAATATGCACAATGGAAAAGCCTACTCAAAGTCCTAAGTGTGGGCCAGCAGCAGAAGAATCTGAAACACTGCAGGCCAGCCGAAAACGCATCCCTAAGAAGAGCAAATTATTTTCATAAAAGAGACAAACCCAAAGGTTTGTCTTTTGAAAGTGTTTTCTAAAAACCATAAAAATACTAGAGAAGAACATAGGCAGTAACCTTTTTGACATCAGCTGTAACAACTTTTTTCTAGATAGCTCTCCTGAGGCAAGGAAAACAAAAGCAAAAATAAGATACTGGGACTACATCAAAATAAAAGGCTTCTGCATGGTACGCCTGGGTGGCTCAGTTGGTTAAGCAGCTGCCTTCGGCTCAGGTCATGATCCCAGGGTCCTGGGATCAAACCCCTTATTGCACTGCCCTCAGTGGGGTGTCTGCTTCTCCCTCTGCCAGCATCTCCTTCTGCTTCTCCCTCCACCTGCCCCTCCTCCTGTTTGTGCTGTCAAATAATAAAATCTTTTTTTTTTTTAAAGATTTTATTTATTTGACAGAGAGAGATCATAAGTAAGTAGAGAGGCAGGCAGAGAGAGAGAGGAGGAAGCAGGCTCCCCACCGAGCAGAGAACCCGATGTGGGGCTCGATCCCAGGACCCTGAGATCATGACCTGAGCCGAAGGCAGAGGCTTTAACCCACTGAGCCACCCAGGCGCCCCCAAATAAATAAAATCTTAAAAAAAAAAAAAAAGACTTCTGCGCAGTAAAAGAAACAATCAGCAAAACTGAAAGGCAACCTACTGAATGGGAGAAGATATTTGCAAATGACATACCCAATAAAGGGTTAGTATCAAAATACATAAAGAACTTAGCAAACTCAATACCCAAAAAACAAAGAGTCCAATTAAAAAATGGGCAGAAGACATGAACAGATATTTCTCCAAAGACATACGGATGGCCAACAGATACACAAAAAGATGTTCTTCATCACTTGCCATCAGGGAAGTGCAAATCACAACTACAATATCACCTCACACCTGTCAGGACGGTTAAAATCAACAACGTAAGAAACAACAGTTGTTAGTGAGGATGTGGAGAAAAAGATACCCTCATGCACTGTTGCTGGGAATGCAGCTGGTGCAGCCACTCTGGAGAACAGTATGGAGGTTCCTCAAAAAGTTAAAAACAGAACTACCTTATAATCCAGCAATCAGACTACTGGGTATTTACCCAAAGAATACAAGAACACTAATTCAAAGGGACACATGCACTCCTATACTTAGAACAGCATTATTTACAACAGCCAAGATATGGAAGCAGCCAATTAAAAAGAATGAAATCTTGCCATGTGCAATGACGTAGATGGAGCTAGAGAGTAAAATGTTAAGCAAGATTAAGTCAGGGAAGGACAAACACCATATGATCTCACTCATGTGTAATTTAAGAAACCAAACAAATGAGCAAAGGGGGGGAAAGAGACAAATCAAGAAACAGATCTTAACTATAGAGAACCAACTGGTGGTTACCAGAGGGGAGGTGGGTGAGGGGATGTGTGAAACAGGTGATGGGGATTAAGGAGGGCATATGTGATGAGCACTGGGTGATGGACCGAAGTGCTGAATTGCTATATTGTGCATCTGAAACTAATTTAACACTGTATGTTAACTAACTGGAATTAAAAACAGTAAAAAAGGGGTTTTCTGAAGTCTTCTGGAGGAAGGGTTGACACAATTTTTAGTGTTCATTTGTGGTGATGTCTTTTACAAATCTGGTTCCATTCTGATGGATAGCCATTGTTAATAAGGGCTTTGGAATTTCTCATTACAGTAGAAGTCCACTTAAAAAATCTGATTCACGGGGCGCCTGCATGGCTCAGTGGGTTAAAGCCTCTGCCTTCGGCTCAGGTCATGATCTCAGGGTTCTGGGATCGAGCCCCACATCGGGCTCTCTGCTCAGCGGGGAGCCTGCTTCCTCCTCACACACTCTCTCTCTCTCTCTGCCTGCCTCTCTGCTTACTTGTGATCGCTGTCTGTCAAATAAATAAATAAATAAAATCTTAAAAAAAAATCTGATTCAGAAAAGAAATCAAGGAATAATACTAGGTTTAGGAAAAGTTCTCTCTATATTAAACTACTGTACTTTATTAGGCCCCCTAAGATGCATTCGGATCAACAATGCAAATACATATCAACATAGAACTTTTCAAGAATATATACCACATACAACAGCAAAGTTTTAAAAAGCATTCTTCAATTTAGCAGATAACAAAAAGTTTGGCCTTTTTTAGGGTTATTGGGAACTTGCCTGGGGCCATTAATAAACTGAACTTCTATATCCATTTGGCTTTGTTAGAACCTGGAGGTAAAATGACAAATGAGTGTACCCCTAGACTCTATCTTAAATACCGTAATAGTGTTCAAATAGTATTTTTTTAAAAATGTGTTCTGTTTGTAAAGATAATGCACAATTACTGCCAGAAACACTAACACAGAAACAAAATACTACGAAAAACAAAACTTACATCCTACCACAGAAAGATAACCACAGTTAATTCAGTAAACATCACTCCAGATACTTCCCCATGCATACAGAAACAAAAACAGAATACATCTACAATTCTGTAGGAATGGGATGGACTGTGGTGGCGTTTTACAACCTGGTGTTCTTTACTAATATATTATGTCTCTAATGTTTTTTCAGGCAACAAAATTTTCCCTCTTATGGCTTCACTGTGTTCCATCAATTACACAAATGCTGATTTTTTTTTTTTTAAAGATTTTATTTATTCATTTGACAGGCAGAGATCACAAGTAGGCAGAGAGGCAGGCAGAGAGAGGGAGGAGGAAGAAGGCTCCCTGCTGAGCAGAGAGCCCGACGCGGGGCTCGATCCCAGGACCGTGGGATCATGACCTGAGCCGAAAGCAGAGGCTTTACCCACTGAGCCACCCAGGCGCCCCCAAACGCTGATGTATTTAATAAAGTCTATTAACTGGAGTATTTTAGGTTGCTTCCAACTTTTTTTTGCCATTATAAAAAAAATGATTATATTTTCATACCTTTATCTCTATGCAATTGTGTAGTATAATTGTGCAATTGTCCAATTATCTCCTTAGGAGAAATTTCTAAGATAAGTTTGTATCAAGTGGGATTTCTGGATCAAAGGTTTTTAAATTTTGAACATACTCCAAACTTCCCCTTCAGAAGAGCTGTACAAATTTTACCTTCCCACCAACACGACGTGAATATATTTCTTTCCTCACAGCTTTAGCCAAAACTGAGTAATCTGTCATTCTTTTCAGTTTTGAAATCTATATTTTAATTGCATTTCACTGAGGACTAGTGAGGCTGAGTATTTTTTCATTCTTCCTACTTCTATAATAAACAGCTGGAATATGTCTTTGTCCACTTTCTTACTATCCAATGGCATTTTAGTCTAACTTGAAGACTTACCATGATCTCCTTTCCTAATACAGGTGGGATTATATTTCTTACGTTGGTAATGATTTTACTCATCACAGATACATAAAAGGTCAAAGAGCTATTGCTCTCAGTCTCAAAACTCATCTTACCTGATCTACCCCTTGTGGATATCTCACATGTCAGCCGCTTGAAATATTCTGGGAGATCAGCATATTCATTTCCATAGGAGATGACCTTAATTCCTTTGTCCAGCATGTTTTCTCGAAGCTTCTTGAACTCATCCACATCTCCTCTCCGAACGAGCATGAAATGTTCTAAGTCAGATTTATGCTTCACAGCTTCCAGAAAAAGGGCTTGGAAAGTGGTGTCATCCACAGTCCAGCCACAGCCCAGGAAAAGGAATGACTTGTTTTCATAGAGTTTCTGAATCTCTCTCTTGCGGGAAAAGAAACAACACGTTAATGACGCTGTGAAGACACATGTAAGACATGTCCGAAACAAAAAGGTCAACAGGATCATAACTACAACGTTTAACAGACTGTGATGGCCAATTAACCAAATTGCAAGATCAGACTCCTTTGTGGGATGAATATAAAGAGGGTATATTCATCCCACAAAGGAGTCTGATCTTATTGTTTATTCCTATAACTTGAGGACTGGTCTAAAATTTTATCTTTACCAGACATTCTACTGCTCTCTATTCAGGCTTTCACTGAGTAGGCAGTGGGCTACTTGCTATACAGCTTATCTGTCAGATCTGTATGTCCAGAGGCCATAAGGCACTGAGAAGTTTTCAATATATCTTACTCTTCCCATTTTTTCTTTCTTTTTTTTTTTAGATGTTATTTATTTATTTGACAGATGGAGCTCACAAGTAGGCAGAGAAGCAGGCCGGGGTGGGAGGGAAGCAGGCTCCCTGCTGAGCAGAGAGCCCGATGCGGGGCTCAATCCCCAGACCGTGAGATCATGACCTGAGCCTAGGCAGAGAGGCTTAACCCACTGAGCCACCAAGGTGCCCCCCCTCTTTCCATTTTCTAGATCATTATTTTCCTTTTTTTGCTTTATAAACTGAACCATGGGATCACCAGAGAAGATAATTCCATTATCAGATTTGCTTAAAAAAAAAAAAAAAAAAAAAGACACTTACCAAGAACATTAATATGTATGTATGTATATATACGCATATGTATAATATACAAACATCAGAGATGATTCTGCTCCACGGATCACTCAATGTCAAAGATGGATGCAATAAAAACACATGTCAGGGAAAGTATAGGTGAAAAAAAGTCCCTTATGCTTTAGAAAGTATTACATTTCCCTGGTTTTTCTTTTGCTACGTCATATAAAAAGACATTATCATTCTAAGTGACCTACTCCTGTAAACAGCCAGTATACACCATTCTCAGAGTTGGGGGCCAGTGATTTTCCCCACATAACCCTGGCCAGAGAGTGCTTTACACGTTATGTGTGAACAAGACTTGTATCTCAAAAAACCCACAAGCTTTTTCACAAAAGTTTTATTATCCTACTTAGAATTTCTTTGCACTGAGCAGTTAAGTGTGATAATTCAATATAGGCCTATCACCATTCACACAAAGCCTCTTCAGAATGTATGTTCTAGAGCGACTGGTCGGTAAAAAAGTGCATATATTATTACTGGCACAGAGGTGGTTTTATACTGTAATAAACCAAATGGTGAGGAAGGATAATAATGTCATCTTTGTAGGCAGGGAGGATGCTGGTGACAGAATGCCATCTGCTGGCTGTCAATCAAGAACAGAGTAAAGCGGGCGCCTGGGTGGCTCAGTGGGTTAAAGCCTCTGCCTTTGGCTCAGGTCATGATCTCAGGGTCCTGGGATCGAATCCCACATCACGTTCTCTGCTCAGCAGGGAGCCCGCTTCCTCCTCCTCTCCCTCTGCCTGCCTCTCTGCCACTTGTGATCTCTGTCAAATAAATAAATAAAATCTTAAAAAAAAAAAAAAAAAAAAGAACAAGGTAAAAACCTCCAGCTGGACACGTGAAGAGACGTTCTGCATTTCCTAAACTAGCACATGCACAACCACACGCTAAGAAGCACAGAAAGAAAGCTTCACCTTCCAGTTTTAACTCATGGGGAAAATGTTATCCCGTGAAGACCGAGCATGTATTCAGAGGTTTCCCAGGAAGGCTTTCCTGCGACCAGCAAGAGCAGCGCCACTCACCATAACTTCAGTGTTCCTGAGCACATTCTGGTAGCCAGCTGGATGGAGGACAATGCCACTAGGATTGGTGTAGACCCCGTGGATGTGTAAGACGCTCAGCTTCCGCTTCTCCTGAGCCCACTCTAGAACCTGTATAACACAAATACGGCTCAACCGAGTTGGCAGGGCTGAGCATTTGCTTCAAGGTCCCCATGGGCACAAGGCTGCTTTGACGGACTAGGCCGCTGGCATGACACTCCGTGATACCGTAGGGCAAGCATGTAAGACTTAGTGTGGCTTCAGTTTCCATTCCAGGCACGCTGTTAGGGCTGACGGAAGCATGCCTGGTGATTTCGCTTTGAGCGTAAGCACCAAAAACTGAAGTGTCACCATTTGCAGAAACGCTAGGGCTCGCACCACTGGTGATACACATGACAGCTTGGGAAGACCGTTTCAGCAAAGATCCCCAAGGTATCACGCATCCTACATCCAGGCCCCGTGCAGTCCCTTTTCACACTTACTCCAGGCTTGGCCAACGGCTTGCGTCAGCCAACAGGGCCTTAGCAAACAGGATGCAAACGGCAGCTTGAAAAATGTTGGCACAGATTTCATTTCCCTTTTGCGGCTTCTGGAAGCCGGCACCATCACATAAGAAGCCTCAGCTGGCCCTCTAGAGATACGTGGCCCAGCCAAATGCCCACACCAGCAGACAAGGGAGCAGGGCCATCTGACAGCAACCCCGCCTGGGCCAAGCCACCTGGTGACTGCAGCCACATGGGTAACCAGCAAAACCAGCACGACTGCCCCGGTTCTGAGCCCAGCTCAAATGCTCACTCACGATATCAGGTGCAAATAAAATGTTTGAAGCCCCAAAGTTTCCAGGTGGTTTTTTTGTGCAGTGGATAAGCAACTTTGTCCCCTGAGTTACCTAAAAGGCTACCAGTGAAAAACAATCACTTAGAAGACAATGGTAATGAGAGCCTCCTGGATGTCACCGTTCCATCTCCTCAAGGACTTGAGAAAGCATAATTTCGTTCTCATATCATTCTAGAGAAAATCAGGTTTGGGTTAGTGAAGAGGCACAGAGATGCTGCATGTTGAGTACACCAGGTTGCAATCTCACCACCAGTCAAGGGCGTTAATGCACTCGATTTCAATACTGCCCTCTTGTGGACTAAAACCACAAAGCAAACCTTCCAGGATGAAAATGCAAGAGAAAAGAGCCAAGTCTGAGAGAAACCCCTTATTTTGAAAAGGCCCGTATGCTTCTGTTGCTGGTCATAATCCCAGGAGATTATATCAGGAACATCAGAGGAGCTGTTTCTTGCCATTAATTTTTGAATTTCGTTCAATCATCTATGAATTCAAAAAGTATTTACAGAGCACCTGCTACGTGCCAAGTACTATCTTAGACGTCAGGGTAAGGGCTGACGCGGTATCTGCGCAAATGGAGGTGCTGTTTCCATGGGACAAACAGCGAGAAAACAAACTGAGATAAAAACTGAAAGTTACAATAAAGTGCCATGAAAGAAATGAGTAAAAAAAATAAGGACAGGCCCCTTCAAAAAACGTAGGGGCAGGTCAGAGAGAGACTTACAGGCGAAGAAGGAGCTGACCATACCAAGCACGCAGGTAGCAGGTGGAAAACATGCCAGCCAGAGCCAACCGGCCTTCACGGCACCATTTCTTTACATTTGATCTCTTTTTAAAACCTGACCACAAGCTCGGCCAAATCACAAGAATGGCATTGTAGCTGCTGCTCTGGCAGAGACAGTACTGTGACAATAAATGTCAGCGGGTGAATCCGTTTTCTATCCAAACTGTTTATCTGGGCTCTAAGTCAGACACAAAGGTAGGTTCCTTGGAAAATAAAGTGGAGAAGGAAAATTGCAAAATACAAAGCAGGACAAATGAGACTTGGTAGCATTTCATAACCTGTTTTTTCTTTCTTCCTTCTTCATTTCATCATCTCTGATTATGGTAATGGAAATATTTTCCTTTTCATGGCTTCACTGTATTTCATCAATTAAGTAAAAGTTAGTCCATCTACAGAATCTCCTACTGGTGCGGAAGTTCAAATTACAAACTCAAGTGACCATTCTAATAAAAAAGCCTTATCTTGTTAGTTGACATAGAGCAACATCTGTAATTCAGTATTATGGTAAGTGGCTTAACTACAGCATGGGCTGTATTAAAAAAAAAACAAAACAAAGCACAGCTCTCCTGCGGTTTCCACTGAACAACTTCAGCCCAGCTGTCACTTGGCTTGAAAGTTGCTCTTCAGACATCGAAAAGTAGTGTTCATGCATTTCTTATAGAAGCCATGAAGAATATATCCTAAGAAAGAACTCTCAATCAGTATTGTGCTCATCTGATATTAGCAAATGTTAAAAAGATCTTAGTTTAAATGACTTCCTATAACCTTGCTTTGAAATTGCGTGAAATTGTCAAAACTCACAGACCTGAATACTTTTCAGAGCTGTGCGTTTTACTCTGTATTGATTTTATCTCAAAAACGAAAAAATAAAAATCCAACTAGGGACAAGAATCTTCCTTTATACCTCAACATAAATACCAGCAGTGTATAATATACCAACTAGAAAACAGTTTTTCTGATGAAGATACAACCCACTAGCCTGAAGAAGAGACCAATCCTTTACTTGTTACCTTTTTCTCATCAGTAAGGTCAAGGGATTCGAGTTGTTTTCCCTGATCTGCTGCATACAGTTCCAGGAGATTATCAAAATTTGTAGTTAATACCAGGGCTCCATTTTCCATCAGGTGAAGAACTGACTGAAGAAGCTGTTTTCCAGAATCTTCCATCTTTGACTCCAAATCATCAAATACTTCATATAAACAGTCCTTGAAAAACGTGGATCGAACATTACTAGTTCGCTGGGGAGGGATTAGAAAGAGAAAAATTAATTCCACGTGTTTTGTCGGTCACTTGTTTTGATTTCAGTAATACAGCAAATTTTTGAAGAATACTGTACTTAAGAATAAGGATAAAATATTGTCTACCTCAGAAAGTTATACTAAGAAAAACAGGAAACATGCCATGTGCTTAGCACAATGCCTAGCACATAGTAAGTGCTCAGTACTATTACATCACATGCAAATAAGCATAAATTCTCTAAACAAGCATTTTTATAGATTGAAGAAAATGGGCATGGTCAAGATGTTTATGGATTTAGGAAAAATGGCTTATCTTATCCTTGCCTGCTTTTTTCCCTTAGCATAATTCAGGAATTTGTTTACAGGTATGCTGGGAAAAATACTATATAACAAAGGTTACCATAGATCTGCATTTTGCAACTGTTTTTAAAAATACCAAACATTAATCAGTTCTAAGAAGACTTCCTCCTTTGTTTTTTAAAAAATTTATTTATATCTTTTAATATTTTTTAAAAAACTTATTCATTAGAGAGAGAGAGAGAGAGAGGACACGCGCACATGAGCAGAAGGGAGGGTTGGAGAGAGAGGGTGAAGCAGACTCCCTGCCAAGCAGGAAGCCCAATGCAGGGGCTGGATCCCAGGACCCGGAGATCATGACCTGTGCTTACGGCACACGATTAACCAACTGAGCCACCCAGGTGCCCTTCCTCCTTTTTTACATATGGTTTACCTGAATAAGGGCTTTCCCAGTTTCATTCTGAGTATATGTAAATATCTCAATGACTAATGAGGAAATAGAATACAAACCCTTGGTAGGAAGGTGGCTTTAAAACTTAAAAGAAGTAGTGAGCCCAGGGACACAGGAATTGCAAACGGAATGTAACTATGTAATGTGCTATAACAAATGTCTAATCCCTATCTTGTTCCTGCAACTATCAGGCCTTTGGATAGTATCAAAGCAAGAAATCAGTTCATAAAGGCCCCAGTATTTCCCAAACTCCAAGTAACTGTACTCAGCTGCTATAATGTAAGTGTTTGAGCTCCTTTCGTTTTTCCTCAAATCAGTCCCCCTACTTTCCTGGTTTTGTGTCTCCTTCTAATAGCTCAATGCTCAGAGAAAGATCTGTTTCCATGGAACCACGTAAGCAGATTCATATAATACACTTCCATTTGCAAATTCTTTTCCTAATTTTTCAAAAAACTTTATAAAATTATCTAGTCTTTAAATTATACCTACCAACTAAAAGAAATGGTAAATATTTAAACATTGGAAAACTAGAGCGCAGAGGTGAAAACTAAAACCACAAAGCAAAGGTGGTGACACGCCCTGAAGTTTATCTGGTCTGTCAATCACTAGTCCATGCAACATCTACCATTAGACAGGATTCTCATGATACGCTGTTGTCAGTGGGCTCAGAGTCTCTTCTGGTGCTAGACAGATGGTATAGCCCATATTTATGTGGCTAAGAATGTGGGGCATGCTTTTCAACTGCGACTTGAACAATCCGATCAGAAACAGTGAAGAATTTACAACCATACTTAATGAATTTCACCACATACATGAACTACATAAAAAATATGATTCCCCTTTAGTATCTACCAAAATCACAACCCATTTACCCTACAGTCTTGCAATCCCATCTCTGGGAATATATCCCACAGATATACTACAAACAAAGGAAATGACATACACAAGGTTATCACTGCTCTGTTATCTGTAATAATAAAGGACTGGAAACAAGCCATGCAATCTGTGTGTAGGAAACTGAGATGGCCAAGAACCCATAAAGGGGGCCAGTATGGAAAGATCTCCAGGATATACTATTAAGTAAAATAAACAAGATACTGAACAGTAGTACATTTAGAGTGTTACCTTTTGACATGGGGGATGGAAGAGGTAGTGAGATAGAATAAATCTAGTCCTATTTGCTTGTTTTGCGAAAAAGGAACACTAAAAGGATACTCAAAAAGTTAGTAAGAGTGGTGACCTATCGGGGAGGGGTGAGTTTGGGAAGAGGAGGTAGACAAAGACATGGTGGGAATGAGATGTTGCAATGTACGTAAACCTTTTTACCTCATTTTGATTTCTGCAAGGTGCATACATAATATCTATTCAAAAAAGCAAAACTAAGCTTAAAATTAAATAAAAACTATGGTGATTTTAAGAACTTCCCTGTTGTGTTTTGTATCTTCATTTTGTACTCTGATTCATACACAGTTAATACAACCCCATATTCCAGCGCCAGTTTAATCATTACACACACAGATAAAAATACCTGCGTATACAAACGGGTAATTATGGGTGTGGACTATTTTCTTGCTTGTAAGGAAAGAAATACAAAAGGTTAAAAGCCTGGGAATAAATGTTCTAAGTCACTTATTTGAGCTATCTCTTAGTTCTATTTCTTTAAGTTCCTACATCTTGTGTAGCGACACAGAGAGGAAGGAAAGAGGCTTTGTGTAGCTGTGCTGATTTCTTCAGACTTTTTTAAAAAATTATTTCTTTATTTCTTTTATTTATTTCCTCAGACTTAAAACGAACATTTCTTTCTCTTGAAGTATGTGATCCTAGAACTAAATTTCCCACCAGTAGCCTAAGCAAAGACAAAGGAATGAAAACAAACAAGGAGGTCCCATAGTCAAAAGGAAATGCCAAACTCCCACACAATTTTATGGACGTTTTCTTATTCACTTAAAACAGTGAAATGAAACCAATGGTACTGGAGTTCCTTCTACTCTTAACTCTCATTTTTCTGATCCCAGATACAGTAAAAACAAAATCCTGACTCTTTCTCACCAAGGTTACTGACATTCATAGTGTACTTACTATGTGCCAAACACTTCATATACATTATCTAACTTACTCTTCATGAGTTAAGTAGTATTAGCCCAGTTTTACAGATGCAAAAATAGATTCTGAGAAGTGAATTTTCCCAAAATCCCAGTGCATTTAAATGGCAGAGTCTGATTCTGAAACCCAAGTTCTCTGTACTGAATGCACAATATCACCTCCCTAGTGTAAGAAACTGGCTCAGTAGATGGGCCTATTGAATTAACCTGCCATATTATTGCTGTTAGATTCTTTAAAAAAAAAAAAAAAAAGAAAAAAAAAAGATAATTTCATGGGCACCTGGGTGGCTCAGTCAGTTGAGCGGCTGCCTCTGGCTCAGGTCATGATCCCAGGGTCCTGGGATTGAGCCCCACATAGGGCTCCCTGCTCAGCAGGGAGTCTGCTTCTCCCTCTCCCTCTGCCAGCTGCTCTGTCTACTTGTGCTATGTCTCTATCAAATTAATAAATAAAATCTTTTTAAAAAAGATTTTATTTATTTATTTGACAAAGATTACAAGCAGACAGAGAGGCAGGCAGAGAGAGCGAGAGGAAGGCAAGCAGGCTCCCTGCCGAGCAGAGAGCCCGATGCGGGGCTCGATCCCAGGACCCTGGGATCATGACCTAAGCCGAAGGCAGAGGCTTTAACCCACTGAGCCACCCAGGCACCCCTAAATAAATAAAATCTTAAAAAAAAAAGACCATTTCAAACATATATAAAGTAAAAAGAATATAAGCCCCACTGTACACCCATCATCCAGTTTCGACCATTATCACACATAACCAATCTTATTTAACCTAAATTCCCCTCCACTATACCCCTGCCACGCTCTCCCCTTGAACAGAATTTTTCTGAAGCAGTTCCCAAGCGTTGTATTTCATGCAGCTACTTCAACAATTTCCCAAAGCCCCCCCCTTTACATATAAAACAAAACATAACTGCAATAACACTTATCACACCTAAAAGAAAAAAGAAATAATATTAATTCCTTATTATCAAATACTCAGTGTTCACATCTCCCTAAAGGCGCGTCCTTTTTTTAAAGCCTTTGGTTTGCCTGTATTTTTTTTCTTACATATCCTCTATTAAAGTGGGTTTTGGGGTGCCTGGTTGGCTCAGTGGGTTAAGCCTATGCCTTTGGCTCAGGTCACGATCTCAGGGTCCTGGGATCGAGCCCCGCTATGGACTCTCTGCTCAGCAGGGAACCTGCTCCCCCCGCCCCCGCCTGCCTCTCTGCCTACTTGTGATCTGTCAAATAAATAACTAAAATCTTCTAAAAAATAAAGTAGGTTTCAAAACACGGCCCATGGTCCCTGTGGATCTCTAAGATTCTTTAAGGAGTTTGCAAAGTAAAATTATTTTCATAATAATATTAAGGTAATTTCTGTCTTTTAAACTGTGCTGATATGTGCACCAATGGTACAAAAGCAATCGTGGGTAAAACTGCTGGTGACTTAGTGTGAATCAAGACAGTAGAACTCAGCTGTGCCTGCAATCACTGCATTCTTCATGACCAAAGACTTAGAAAAAAAGTCCCAGTTTCACTTAAAAATGTTCTTAATGCAGCAGTAAAAATTATTGTATTAAATCCTGACCCTTCCTTTTAAAAGTCTGTATGAAGAAAGAGGAAATGTGCACAGAGCACTTCTGCTGCAGCCTGAAGTATGACGGCTGTCTCTGGGCAAAACATTTGCATGACTGAACTGCAAGCTCAATTATCCATTTTTTCATCAAACATTATTTTTACTTGAACAAATGATAAACTAGTCATTCAGAGTTGGGTATTCTCAGGCATTTTTGAAAAAACAAATGAAGCGAGCCTGCCATTTTGAGGGAAACAATTGAGGACTGCTGTTATGGTTGCCTATGACAAAAGTGGAGCTTTCAAGCAAAAACCAGAAATTAAAAAAAAATTATTTAAAATCAATTTAGTTAATATATAGGGTAGTACTAGTTTTAGGGGTTGAATTTAGTGATTTATCAGTTGCATGTAATACCCAGTGCTCATTCCATCAAGTGCCCTCCTTAATGTCCATCACCCCATTACTCCCTCCCCTCCACCAACGCTCAGTTTTTTTCCCCAGAGTTAAGAGTCTCTTATAGTTTGTCTCCCTCTCTGTTTTTAATCTTATTTTTCCTTCCCTTCTCCTATGTTCATCTGTTTTGTTTCTTAAATTCCATATATAAGTGAAATCATATGGCATTTGTCTTTCTGACTTAATTCACTTAGCATTATACCCTCCTGCCCCATCCACATCATTGCAAATGGCAAGATTTCATTCTTTCTGATGGCTGGCATTATATATATTACGTATCTTCTTTATCCATCCATCTGTCCAGGGACATCTGGGTTCTTTCCATGTTTTGGCTATTGTGGACATTGCTGCTATAAACACCGGTGTGCATGTGCCCCTTTGAATCACTGTTTTTGTTTCATTTGTATAAATATCCAGTAGTGCGACTGCTGGGTTGTAGGGTAGCTCTATCTTTAACTTTCTGAGGAACCTCCATACTGTTTCCCAGAGTGGCTCACCAGTTTGCATTCCCACCAACAGTGTAGGAGGGTTCCCCTTTCTCTACATATTCACTGACACGTGTTGTTTCCTGACTTGTTAATTTTATAGCCATCCTGACTGGTGTGAGGTGGTATCTCATTGTGGTTTTGATTTGTATCTCCCTGATGCTGAGTGACGTTGAGCATTTTTTCATGTGTCTGCTGTTAGTCATCTGAATGTCTTCTTTGGAGAAATGTCTGTGCATGTCTTCCTGCCCATTTCGTGACTACAATTTTTTCTTTTTTGGGTGCTGAGTTTATAGATTTTGGGTACTAGCCTTGTATCTGATATGTCATTTTTGAATATCTTCTCCCATTCTGTAGGTTGCTTTCTAGTTTTGTTGACTGTTTTGCTGTGCAAAAAAAAATGTTTATCCTGATGAAGTCCCAATGGTTCATTTTTGGTTTTGTTTCTGTGCCTTTGGAGAAGTGTCTAGGAAGAAGTTGCTGTGGCCAAGGTCACAGAAGTTGCTGCCTGTGTTGTCTTTCAGGATTTTGATGGCTTCCTGTCTCACATTTAAGTCTTTCATCCATTCTGAGTTTATTTTTGTGTGTGGCATAAGGAAATGGTTCAGTTTCATTTTTCTGCACGTGGCTGTCCAATTTTCCCAACATCGTTTTTTGAAGAGACGATCTTTTTTCTATTGGACATTCTTTCCTGCTTTCCCAAAGATTAGTTGGCCAAAGAGCTGAGGGTCCATTTCTGGGCTCCCTATTCTGTTCCGTTGGTCTATGTGTCTGTTTTTGTTTTTTTTTTTTTAAAGATTTTTTTTTTTTATTATTTGTCAGAGAGAGAGAGAGAGAGTGAGCACAGGCAGATAGAGTGGCAGGCAGAGGCAGAGGGAGAAGCAGGCTCCCTGCTGAGCAAGGAGCCCGATGTGGGACTCGATCCCACGACTCTGGGATCGCCCGAAGGCAGCCGCTTAACCAAATGAAATGAGCCACCCAGGCGTCCCTATGTGTCTGTTTTTGTGCCAATACCATACTGTCTTGATGATTCAGCTTTATAAAAGAGCTTGAAGTCCGGAATTGTGATACCTCCAGCTTTGGTTTTCTTTTTTAACATTACTTTGGCTATCTGGGGTCTATTCTGGTTCCAAACACATTTTAGAACTGAAAAACCAGAATTTTAGAAAACTCTACTGGGTCACCAGGAGCTTGACAACCTCCAAATACTTATGTGATGAGACTGGTGGTGTTATTAATGAATGTAATTTTTGAGCTGTGTAGTGAAATGTGTCAATATCTAGAGGATATATGTAACTCAGTGAACTAAGATTTTCTAAATGACAGATGCATGATGTTACAAAATCATGCATGGGTGAAAGATTTATTCTAAGTGCAAGATGGATCATGGATTTTAATGCAACAGAATAGGAACAGTTCAGATTCCATATTACCATTAATAGGGATGTGATTTCAGATTCCATACTGCTATTAATCTTTAGGAAGGAAGCTACCACTTAACTGTGTTTTTAGTGTAGCATCAACAGTGAATATCTGTAAGTATCTAAAAAGACTATTAAAATACTTCTTTCTTGGGGTACCTGGGTGGCTCAGTGGGTTAAAGCCTCTGCCTTCGGCTCAGGTCATAATCTCAGGGTCCTGGGATCAAGCCCCGAGTCAGGCTCTCTGCTCAGCAGGGAGCCTGCTTCTCCTCGGTCTCTGCCTGCTGCTCTGCCTACTTGTGATCTCTCTCTCTGTGTCAAATAAATAAATAAAATCTTTAAAAAAAAAAAAAAACCAACTTCTTTCTTTGCCAGCTACACACCTGTGAGACCTGACTTTTTCCATATACTTAAACCAAAACAACACACAGCATATACAGCAGATAGAAGAATGCAGTTGTCTTCTATTAAGCCAGATATTAAAAAGATTTTTAAAGTGTGAAACAATACTATTAATTTTTAATTTTTGGAAACTGTAATTATTTTCCACAAACATGTTAATTACGTTTACATGTGATAGGCTTATTGGTACTGTTAAGTAAATATTTTAAACATTTCTCAATTTTTAATAGTGAATATTGACAGATATACTCTACAGAAACAAAAGCTGCTTGAGTTTCTCAATAATTTTTAAGAGTATATAAAGGAGTCTTGAGACCAAAAAATTTGATAATTTCTCCTCTACTGTAACTGACACTAACCCACAACAAATTTTAAGGTTAATAATAAATTTTCATCCAAAGATAATCAGTGACCCCAGTTTGATGTTTGTTGGGTATACACTTACTGACACTGACTTCAAAACTTCTCATTACTTTCAATCACAATTCACCCAACTAGTAAAATCACGCTTTCTGTTCTCAGGAGACCACTGTGATGGATGAGTGAAGGTTACAGCCAAGACAAGAGAGTGGCATGACAACACTGTACATCCTAGTCTGAAAGAGAACGTCTTCATCCACGGACCAGTCTTCCTAGTCTAACACAGTACTCATGAGCTTTTTTTCTTCCCCCCCAAAAGATATCATTTTTATTAATTAACTGGCTGACACACTTCCGTAATACTTTTCCTTTAAATTTTTTGGCTATGTACTCTTTAATCACCTTTTTATACAACAACAATTTTGTATTTTTTAAGACATTAAATAAGTTTTCTTTCCTCTTTGCTCTCAAGTGTGCTTTATCAGGTATTAATACAGCCACTCTCACTTTCTATTGATTAGTATTTGAATTACACGTTTTCTATCCTTTTACCTTTAACAACTCTACTGACATACAATTCTCATAACATACAATTCACCTATTTGAAGTGTAAATTCAATGATTATTTATAGATTCACAGATACCGCAACTGTCACCACAGTCAATTTTAGAACACGTCATCATATCAAAAGAAACCACGAAGCCTTTAAATATCACCCGGCTGCCCTCCATCTGTGCTCTAGTCCTTGCCAACTACTAATCGACTTTCTGTCTCTAACAGATTTCCTTATTCTGAACATTCTGCATGAATGCAGCCATCTAATATGTGGTCTTTTGTGGCTGGCTTCCATTACACTAAGGGTCATTCAAACTGTAGCATGTTATCAGTACTGAACTCCCTTTAATTGGCAAGTAGTATTCCACTGTATGGATGCGCTGCATTTTGTTTATCCACTTGACAGCAGATGGACATCTGGGTTATTTCTACCTTGTGCCTATTATGAACACTGCTACCCACATTTGTGTGTGAGTTTCTGTATGGACATATGTTTTCATTTCTCTAGGGTCTATCCAGAAGCAGAACTGCTGGGTCAGATGGTAACTCTATATTTAATTGTTTGAGGAACTGCTAGACTGTGTTTCACATTGTCTGTACCATTTCACAATCCCAGCAGGGGATGAGGGATTCAGTTTCTCTACAGCCTCATTTAACTGACCTTCTGAGTCTAGCCATCTTGGTGCATGTGAAATATACCTCAAGTGGTTGTGATGTGGATTTTTCTAATGATTACTACATGAAAAGATGCTCTACGCCTTTACATGCGTTCACTGGCACATGGAACCATGTCAATTCAAATCCTTTGAATTATTTGCCTTTTTACTGTTAAGCTATAATAGTTCTTTATTCTGGATACTACACCCTTAGGAGATATATGAATTGCTAATATTTTCTCCTGTTCTCGGGCGGGGGGGTGGTGGTGGGGTGGGGCGGGGCTGACTTTTTACTTTTTTGAGAGTGCTCTTTGAGCCCGAGAGCTTTTATGTTTGGTAAGGTGCAGTGTATCTACTGTTCCTTTTGTTACTTGTGCTTTTGGTGTCATGTTTTAAAAACTGCTGCCAGGTCCAAAGTCATGAAGCTGTCAATCTGTTTTCCTCTAGGAGTTTTATAGTTTTAAGTTCTTTTATTTAGGTCTTTAATCCATTTTGAATTAATTTTGTGTATGGTGTGACACAGAGGTCCTATGAACTCTTTAAAACTTACTAATTATTTACACTATTCTAGATTAGTAACAATTTATCACAATTAAGGACAAAGAAATGAGAAGAGGAAGTAAAAGGTACTAAGTTTCTGAAATGAGTCACGAACCAAGAGGAAATTACTTTTTTTTTTTTAAAGATTTTATTTATTCATTTGACAGACAGGGATCACAAGTAGACAGAGAAGCAGGCAGAGAGAAAGGAAGGAAAGCAGGCTCCCTGCTGAGCTGAAAGCCTAACACGGGGATTGATCCCAGGACCATGAGATCATGACCTAAGTAGAAGGCAGAGGATTTAACCCACTGAGCCACCCAGGCACCCCAAGAGGAAATTACTTTTAAATGGCTCTCTTTTAGGCTAACTTTTAATGACACTTCTTTCCTATACGCCCAAGGGCCTGGGAAGAGGGTGTGGGAATCAACACTAATAATTTACTTTATAAGGGGCACCTGGGTGGCTCAGTAGGTTAAGCCTCTGCCTTTAGCTCAGGTCATGATCTCAGGGTCCTGGGATCGAGTCCTGCATCAGGCTCTCTGCTCAGCAGGGAGCCTGCTTCCCCCGTTCTCTCTGCCTGCCTCTCAGCCTACTTGTGATCTCTGTCAAATAAATAAATAAAATCTTTAAAAAAATTTTACTTTATAACAAGAGTTTTTTTTTTCAAAAATATGTGATTTATTAAGATTCAGAACATGATTTGGCTACTCTATTATTTCTAAATATATCTTAAATGAATTCTGATTTTTGAAGGCATTTTGAAGACAGTGCAAACAAGGAGGTCCTTATTATTCATGAACTGGTATCCAACTCAACTTGATAAAACAAGACAAAATTCCTTATAAATATTCTGAGTGATCGCCTTTAAAAGAAACATTTAAAGAAATGGTGTTGCTTAACCCAAAAAGGGTAAGAATGATCTCTAATCTTTCTGGGGTTCCCTAAAAGGCATGGATGGCAGGGAATGCCACTATCACAGTAATGAGCAGAGAAAAAATAAATTCAAAACACAGCAATAATGGGACAGTGGTCTCATTTTTGTAAATATAAAGACCTCAGCATCATTAATGCCACCATCTCACAGACACACAGACACACGCACGCATGCATCAAGATAACTACCATGAATAGGGTCCATTAACAGACCTTTTGTGGAAGAGCCAAGAGTTATGCAAATCTATAAGCTAAAGGGGCACCTGGGCGGTTAAGTCTCTAGACTCTGGATTTCAGCTTGGGTCATGATCTCGGGGTTGTGAGATCGAGCCCTCCTTCCTACTCTACTCTGGTGTGGAGCCTGCTTAAGATTCTCTCTCTCTCTCTCCATCTGCCCACCACCCCCTCCAAAATCTATGAGCTCGCAATGAACATCCTTGTCAAATTCAGCACATGTGTCACAGTTTCAGGAAATAATGCCAAGATACACAGGAGGATACTCACAGGAGAGAGTTTCTGGATAAGGTCATGGGCAACATGGACAAGGTTTTTGTCTTCATGGAGACATTTCTGAAATTTTCTGCTCTCCTCATCTTCTAGAAGATCAAAATCAATGGCGGCATCCAGTAAGGCCTGAATCAACCCCTTCCAGGACTTCAGGGCTGGAACCTGAGGTGCCACCGCAGCACTAATGCCTGTTCCAATCACCAGCACAAGTTCCCGAGGCTTCTTTGTTTTTAAGCTTGGAAGCAGCTTCCTGAAAAAGTCAACCAAACGAAGAGGATTGGGAATGTCCAACAGATAGGAGGCACATGGAAAGGCTGTTGAAAATCATGGTTTTCAGCTATCACTTTCATAGTTGCAAAGAGGATATTAACAGTTTCTGATACCTCTCCTGAGTATCTTAAGCAAAAAGACCAGAATATTGTGCCAGGGCTTGCTGAAAAACCTATTTCAGGAATCCTAAGAGGCAATCTTTAAAGGTTTTTTTTTGTTTGTTTTTTTAAAGATTTTATTTATTTGACAGACAGAGATCACAAGTAGGCAGAGGCAGGCAGAGAGAGAGGAAGGGAAGCAGGCTCCCCACTGAGTGGAGAGTCCAATGCGGGGCTCGATCCCAGCACCCTGGGACCATGACCTGAGCCGAAGGCAGAGGCTTTAACCCACTGAGCCACTCAGGTGCCCCCTAAGAGGCAATCTTAAAAAAAATTTTCTCCTTCATAGTTCTTTCAATCTAAGAAAACCCACTAACAGTAGGAAAAGATCCAATAAAATTACAGCCCAGCTGAGTTCTGCTAACTAAATTATACTTCAAACCAACACTAAATTTCAAAAAACATGGATTCCAGAGAGAAAAGAAATCCATACAAATTAAATTCCTATTGTTGAGAGACATAAAACAAGAGATGAAAGAAAGCCAAAGTTAAGCTCAATTTTGTAAACACTAGTATGATAAAATTGAGCATGACTAAAACTGAGAATGAGACCATCAAGTATGGGAACACATTTCACTTCCATTTTGTTCTAGATTTCTATCTGCAAGGCATAAAGGAAAAAAAAGAGGAAAAAAAAAAAGTAGCTAACAGAATTCTGAAAACACGGAAGCTTCATGTTACCTAATAAACAAAGCTATAACTATTCAATAGATACGACAAGAAGTGGAAAACATTCCTTTCTTACCATGACAAGCACGAGTTCTGTCTTGAAGAGAAGTACAGACACAAGTTTTGTGTTTTGGTTCTCCATACCCCACTCCACCCCACCCCCCACACTTCAGTCTGGAAACTACATTAAAATATGTTTGAAATATATTTACTCACTTTAATTTTTGCTGATGGCAGGTGTTTTCCAAGAAACTGCCTTTCTCAATTTTTTGTCAAAATAAAAGAAAAAGGATTTGCATTTTGGCATAACGTAAGAAATGGTACTTTAAGCCTTGGGAAACCTGTTTTGAGGAAACAAACCTTACAACTGCCTTCCCTATTTCCAACTCCAGCACTTGGTCATTAACAAATATGAAAAACTTACCAAGTACCAGATACTATGGTAGGTACTAGTGATGTTTCTTTCTTTCTTTCTTTTTTTTTTTTAAGATCTTATTTATTTATTTATTTCTTTGTCAGAGAGAGAGAGAGAGAGAGAGAGAGAGCCAGCGAGCGAGTGCACGCATGCGAGTGCCCACAGGCAGGCAGAGTGATAAGCAGGGTCCCTGCTGAGCAAGGAGCCCGATGCGGGACTTGTTCCCAGGACCCTGGGATCGTGACCTGAGCCGAAGGCAGCGGCTTAACCAACCGAGCCACCCAGGCGTCCCATTAGTGATGTTTCTATGAATAAAATGAAGTCCCTAATCTCAAAAGTTTAGTCTACTGGAAAAGACTGATAACAGATATCAGAAGCAAATGACGAAAATGAGTTTCAGTTCAAGGCAATCAAGATATGGAAAATACACAAATATATACTCACAGAAAATTTCTAGAGGGATTCACAAGTACTATAAATAGTGGTTAACTCTGGGGATTGGGGAGAATAAGGATTTTTACTTTTCACTTGATTATACTGTATTATTTGAATTTTTTTTTTCACCTCTTCCATTATAGGCTTAGGGTGTAATTTGCCTAATTTAAAATTTCTAGTTAAAAAGGAAAAAATCAGCAGTTGTGTTTCATTTCTGATTCTTCCTAAAACCACTAAGTAATTTTTTTTTTAGAAGGCATAAATTCATAAAACTCAAAATAGGGAAAGATGACAGCAGACAACACAGGCCAACAAAATTTTAGGAGTTGTACAGTAAGAGATGATTCCCTCTATAGAACTTTGGGAGTGTTCAAATAAATCTGAAGGTAGAGGGGCAGGTGGGGCCAAAACAGAGAATTTGCTGCAAGGCCATATTAGAAGCAGTTAGAACTCTATGACCAGAGGCCTGCTTTCTAGAGAGGCTATACTAGAGGGTTCTGTATCTGAAACACTGTGCACAGCTTGGGAAAGGGAATTAAGTAAAAGTCAATATATGAAATATAAGATTCCCCTGCATCCTTCTCCCAGAGGAAGACTCTCAGACAATGGCAGTCAACCTTATACCTGCACCCTATGCCCCCCATCCAGGATTCCTTTTATGGGGAAAAAGGCCAGCATGAGAGAAAAGACCCACACATTCTGATAGGTTGGGATTCCTCAGTTACAGAACCTGGCCCATGGCTGACACCCATAGTGAAGCCCATCAGTGACCAAGTCCCTTATGCACACGTAGGTTCTCAAACTGGCTTTTTAGTGTCTTCTCTTAAATGTGAGCAGACAAAGAAAGGTCACTTTTCATTTGAACAAAGCCCCCAATGTCAGAGTTACACCTAAACAAACTAGCAGATAGAAAGGAATCTGCTGGGGGCACCTGGGTGGCTCAGCCCTAGTTAAGCAGCTGCCTTTGGCTCAGGTCATGATCCAGAGTCCTGGGATGGAGCCTAGCATCAGGCTCCTCACTCAGTGCGAAGTCTGCTTGTCCCTCTCCCACTCCCCCGGCTTGTGTTCCCTCTCTTGTGTGTCTCTCTTCATCAAATAAAGGAATAAAATCTTAACCAAAAAAAAAAAAAAAGAGAGAGAGAGAGAGAAAGGAATCTGCAGGAAAGAAGTGACAATACAGGAAAGAGAAGAAAATTGGAAAACAGTATCTCATATAGATTTAAAAACAAAGGCATATTTGAAAAATGAACAAAATACTATAAAAAAGGGGTGGGCAAACAAATAGATTTCCTGGAAATTAAGGTTGTCATGAATAAAAAATTTGTAACATTGGAAGAAAACAGGAAATCTCTGAGAAAGTATAATGATAAAAAAAAGCAATAGAAAACTAGAGTCTTGGGGCACCTGGGTGGCTCAGTCGGTTGTGTCCGACTTGATTTCAGCTCAGGTCATGATCTCAAGGGCCACATTGTTGGGCTCTGTGTTGGGCCATGTAGTCTGCTTAAGATTCTCGCTCTCTCAGGACGCCTGGGTGGCTCAGTTGGTTAAGGTCTGTCTTCGGCTCAGGTCATGATCCCAGGGTCCTGGGATTGAGCCCCATGTTGGGCTCTCTCCTCCTCGGGGAGCCCGTTTCTTTCTCTCTCTGCCTGCCACTCCCCCTATCTCTCTCTCTCTGTAAAATAAATAAAATCGTTAAAAAAAGAAAAAAAGAAGATTCTCTCTCTCTCTTGCCCCCACCCCAAGCTCACATACACTCATTTTTTCTCTCTTAAAAAAAGAAAAAAAAGAAAAAAGAAAATTACAGAATCTTATTTCAAAAGGTCCAACATCCAAATTACCAAGAGTTCTACTACAAAGGCATAATACAGAAAAAACTGTGAAGGGAATTATCAATTAAGAAAAAAATTTTCCGAAGTGAATTATCAGTAGCCAACTTGGAAAAGGCCACTTGATATCTAGACTCATATGAAGGTACATCACTGTGAAATTTCAGGTTGTTGAGGATAAAATAACTATTCTGCCTCCAATGAGAAAAGAAGAGTCCTGTAACACAAAGGACTAGGAATCAGCAAAGACTCATTATTTTGGCAGGAATACATAGCTGCTGGCTGAGGATGAGTAATAATTTCATAATTCTAAGGAAAATGATTTCCTACCTAAAATTCGACACTCAGCCAAATCATCAAATAAATGGACAAATATAATAAGGACGTCTTCAAATGTCTCCAAAAACTCTTCTGTGAATCCTTACTAAGGGTGCATGATGAGAGTATTTTTCAGCAAAATGAAGGACCACACACCAAAAAAGGGCAAGACAATATCAAGGAGAGAGAGGATCCAAAACAGGAGAGATGTAAAAGGAATTCTGGGGGTCACGGGAAAGGAAAACGGCAAAGCATCAGCAATGCAGCAGGTCTGGAGAATGACAGTCCAGAGCGGAGGCCAGTCCGGAAGGAAAACGGAAGGGAAAAAATCCATGAAACAATGTAAACTAGTAAATTACTGATGAGTGTCAGCATACCTAAAAGATTTTTTTTCTGTCACAGAGTTTGAAGATAAGCTGATAGGTACATAAAAAACAAAGCAAACAAACAAACAAAAAAAACAGAGAGAGAGAAAGAGAGAATAACTTGGTGGAAAAAATGAACAAGAAAGTATAATCAAACCACTGTTAGGCTCAGCTATGAACACTATTAATACAGTCATATATGTAACTATTAGAAAACTGACAACCAAACACTGTGATATAAAACACCAGGGAAATGTGGAAAGAGTGTTTTATGTGTGTGTAGGGTGGGGGCAACATGTGTGGAGAGGCTCCAGGAGAGCAAGCCTAATCCTCATCTTCATTAGTTGGAAAATAGATAAAACCAAAAACTAAAAAATAGCAGTAAATAGACAGCATTTAAAAATATGGATCCAAGTAGTAGAAGAAACAGATAAAAAAGCTGAAAGTGATTATCTCTGGAGAGGGATAAGGCATTATAAGCTTGGAGTACTGACTTGGAAATTATGTACATTTATGACCTTTTTAAAAATAAAAGTTAAAGCCAAAATAAAAATGATTTTTATATGAAGGTCAATATTAATTTGTGAAAACAACTGAGTTTTGGGCAAATCTGTTTGTTATTTTTTGTCATCTACCGTTAATGGCAATTTACTAAATGTTCCTCGATTCCCTTCCCTTGTTTACCTGGGCTTTTTGGTGGGGGGTGCGCCATCACTGAAGAATCCAAGAATCTTGTCTATATCAGAGGCCTGGCTCCCTGTAGAAGCCATCCAGTTTCTAAAATAGATTAAACACCACAGACCACAATTAGATCTGTAATATATACCATTTAAAATAGCACACACGTTAAACAGTTTTAATGAGATGTATACCCTAACGGTGTTCTAGAGGTTGTCCCAGCTCTACAGAGATTCATTAATTAATGAGCATCTCTAACTTAAAGAATTAAATTCATCTGAAAGAAATTAACCTTGAAATTATGACTTTGGTACTCCATACTGTCATCTTGCTTCTGTTCCTAAAGGCTCCCCCCAACCCCTTCTTCCCAAAACAAAACAAAAATTGATGTCAATTCATACCAATTATTGGAATTGGTATTTGTGGAGCCCAAGAAATACGTGCTATTCTCCCCTGAGACTGGCTTGGGAAGACACAGGGAATAAAAACAATCCATGGGTAAGTGCGCTAATAGACCCCAATTATCCATTTACTATCAACTAAAGAAATCATCGAGTCAAGAATAGAACAATCAATACTAACTTGCTGATTGTTAGACACTCCTTATTGCTGAACTACTATGTCCTCACAGGCAGTGAGGCACGTCTCCCTAGCTGAACACACTGGACTCTGAGACTCTGTGATAAACGGGAAAGGTATTATCAAAGATGCGTGAAGAAGGACCCATTTTGTTCAGATGATGGGATAACTAGCAAAAGTAAGAGACTTACCATGGATTAGAGTGAAAATTATAAAGAGAAGTTTTAACCACACAAAATGTTAGTAAATTTGCTAAATCTAAGGACCATTCATTCTAAAACAGCAAGATTTTAAATAGTGTGTACATACACATCCAAAAAAAGTAATACAAGAGTACCAGAGTTGTGGGTGTTTTATTACTGTTCTATTGCCGATGTTTAGAAATAACCCAGGGGCGTCTGGGGGGCTCAGTGAGTTGAGCATCTGACTGTTTCAGCTCAGGTTGTGAGCTCAGGGTCTTGATTTCACAGGTCATGCGATCGAGCCCGACACGGGGTCTGTTTGAGGATTCTCTCCCCTTGCCCCTCACCCCAAGCACCTCCTCTCTCTAAATAAATAAACAAATCTTTAGAAAGTGAATTACTACTAATTATTTCAAGTTTACTATTTTATAGAAAGCTTTTTCTTTATGTAAACATTTTCTAAAGTTTGCTGAATTAATTTTTCTGGTAAACAGACGGCTCCGCTCCTTACCCCACACTGTTTCACACATAATGGAATTCTTTGGTATCATAATCATTAGGAATACAGGAATCTCAAAATCATAAAGTGAGTTAGGAAGCAGGCCACTGTTCTAGTCACATCTTTGATTCTGTTGGTGAGAAAGCTGGGTCTCAGAGAAGACGTGTGACCAGTAAGTTGTGCCTTCATTATCATTGGAAATGCCTGTTAAATGTACGTGTTTTTAAAAATAAGGTCTATTAATTAGCTTACAAGACAGTATATATTGTCAGGCTCTAAACTCAAATTGCTGAACCGGAATCTCCAGAATCTTCAGGAAATTCTTATGAAGAGGCAAAAAGGAGACATCCAAATAAAATGCAGTGATTTTTCTACAACCCAGCTAACTCTGTTAAATGTGGGACATTTAACACAGCAGGCATACCATCTGCTATATATTACAGTCAATACCATCCCAGTTTGCTAAGAGTTAATCACCAATAAAATATTTCCATTAAGTTTTAGTTTATGGAAGTCATTTTCTACTCTCAAGTCCAGTCTGTGCTTCAGATTGGAGAAGCAGTGTAGGAGAGCGGTTACTTCTACGTTACGTGAGATGACCCATTAGCTTGGGGATAGTTTTTAAAAATACACAATGAAAAGTGTGTATGCTCATGCTCTTTCCTTAAACACGGTTCTAAAAGGCCATGATGTGAACAAATTAAACCCATGCAAAAAATACTGTATATTAAGAAAGATTTAAGAAAAGTAAAAAGGGAAGTAACTTAATGTTATTAAGTTGTGAAGACACAGACATCTTTAGAATTCAGTGCTCAGTTCAGCTACGTTTTAAACCAATTTCAGCCAACTGTTAGATAGTGTTTACCACATGCCAAACACTATTTACAAATATTAACTAATATAATCCCTATAAGCTTATGAAATACCATGATTACCCTATTTTAGGGGTAAGAAAACTGAAGGACAGGAAGGCTGGATAGCATAATTCAAACCAAGGTGGTCTGCCCCCCAAGACCATGGTCTGAACCATTCTATTTATTACAACCTAAAAACACTCTCGAAGTAGTAGCATCTCACCTTTACGTTAATTTGTTTTTAATTTGCAGGCCAAAATTATCAAAAAAGAAAGATCCCACATTCCAGAAAGATTTACTCAAAATAATTCTGTGTAATGCTTGACAGCTGCTACGTGACCAGGCGCGCTGTTGATGGAATCATGGCACCCAGTTAAAATGAGAAGCTAAACGAAACAGCTTTTTCTGGTGACAAGTGCTGTGTTTGTTACATATCCCCTACTACCACTAATCTACCTAGACCGGTCCTATCATTCTCTCCTGGAAAATATGCTAGGCCACTTTTGCTGGATTCTAACAGATGATAAATTCTTGATGTTTACACCTGAATACTAAGCTTTCTTATTTTTTTTTTTCCTTTACAGAGTCAACTATTCTGAAGGTCTGCTCATTCTACATAATTTAAGAGAATTAAATATGGCCAACAGCTCCTAACAAGTTGTTACTGCAATGTTTTGAGTCCTCTTATTTAGGAACTGAATGAGACGAAATTCACTATTGTCACATTATATTTCATCATATACACATCCTGCTTTGTAACACGATAACATCTTTCCTTCAGGCTAAAGGATGCCTCATACACTACAATCTCACATATACACCCAGTGGCATCAAAGCATAAACCATATCTTATTTCTTCCAGAGTACTGTTTCAGAAAAGAAAGAAATCCATTTTAGTGTTTACCCTAAAAAACATGCAGTTACTTACAAAAAGCTTCCACATGGATTATGAAAATCTTATAAAGAATTCCTAACATGTATCAACTAGTTCACACATTAACTTCTTTATGTGATCACTATTTGAGCTTTTCATTTCAGTGGGACTTGCTATGTACAGCAGAGGTGGGAAAAGTTTTTCTGCCACAAGACAAAGGCAATTACCTGTGGCAGTGTCTTTGCTACTACACTTACTGCTAAAGCCACCAAAAAATCCTTCAAGACCAAGCAAGAGAGCTCAGCAAAATAAGTCAGATATTTGGTAAATGCTGAGAAAAGTAACAGCAACCTCATTAAATTTTGTAAGGCCCAAGTCTGCATATAAGAAAGGACACTTACACTTTGAAACCTGTCAGCTTGTCAGGAAATAGAATGCTTCCATCTGGTGAATGAAAGGGAAAAACCAAGGCAAGTGTTTTGGGAAAAAACCATTGAAACACGGAAAAGGGACAAGAAGAAAGAGGTGGTTAGGAGACTGAAATTAAATTCATATAAACCAGCAGACTTGTGGATTTGAAAACATTAGCAAATCACAGTAGCTCTTGCTTTCCTAGCATCTGGGTGGTGCAATGATAGCAAAATTTGGCTCCTTTTCTAGTTCAAGAATCAGAGTAAGGTCTTTTCCTGTGCCTCCAGTGTGAGGTATTCAGCACAAACAACTGGGAGGCCAGAAGGAACTCAGAATACATCTTGGTTTATGGGTGGATGGAATAAACCAAAAGGAAGAGAAAAGTTCTAATGATGACATTTTTGCCTAGAAATAAAAGATTTACAAATGACTAGCTTGGGGAAGTGATAACCTTTCTTACCTTAAAAGATCGGTTGTATTTACAGCATGCTTTTCCCCATTCTATTTTAAAAATAAATAATTAAATAAAAGGGTGGTAGCTGGGTGGCTTAGTCAGTTAAGGTCTGCCTTTGTCTTAGGTCATGATCCTAGGGTCCTGCCTGGGAACAAGGCCAGCATCAGGGCTCCCTGCTCAGCAGGGAGTCTCCTCCTCTCTCCCTCTGCCCCTCCGCCTGCTTGTGCTCTGTCTCTGCTCTTTCTCTCAAATAAAGAAATAAAATCTTTAAAAAGATAAAACAAAATCCAAAATGGTATAATGTACTTAACATGTTTTTTAAAAAAAATAAGACCGTGACTAGAATGAAGACTGGCTTATTTCTCTAGCATAAACACCTAAAAGGGTTAACTTCATTTTTTAAGGGAAAAAGATAGTCATCCTCCAACTTGGAAGAAACCAAATCCCTCTAGTTGTGGCTTTTGGACTAATTCCAACACATCTGGTTTTCAACAACTATGGGGGAGGGAGAGAGGAAGAGATATCCAGTGTAAAGTCCTACAAAAGTGTGTACTCAACCAGCTTATTGATAATTAACAAATCAAATGTTTTACTCAGGTCATTGGTGAATTCAGTTCTATAATGTAGGCTGCACCCTTTCTTATCAGTGCATAAAACAAATTTTCCATTTTCTTCCTTCTAACACACACACACACAGACAGAACTGATATAGAGGAATTATATCTACACGCGCTAGGGCGGGATTCCTGTGTAGCCCCTCTCGAAGCATTTCCTCTACCTCTGCTTAACTCAGTTTGCTCTTACTTCCGTATCTAAATTGTATGTGCCTGACATCCTCTGTGTTCTGATAAGATCTGCATCACACTTATTTCCTGAAAATCTGCTGTAACGTAGTCACTGATAAAATGTCAGACTGATACTACCTACTCTTGATATTTTACCAGCAAAACACTGACCCATATAGGAGCAGTATATGAACGACCTCATTAGAAGTAGGTTTCTGAAAGACTTTAAAGAAATTTTTAAGAGATTTGCCCCAAATTCTAGAAAGTCTTTTTTAAAGATTTTATTTATTTGTCAGAGAGAGAGAGAGAGAGAGATAGGCAGAGGGAGAGGCAGACTCCCCGCTGAGCAAGGACCCTGATGCAGGACTCAATCCCAAGGCTCCGGGATCATGACCTGAGTGGAAGGCAGAGAGATGCTCAACCAACTGAGCCACCCACGCACTGCTAGAAAAAATTTTAATTCAAGTCCTAAGATCAACCATGTTGATATTCCAGGAAAATGAGCTCAGATGTTTCCATGTATATATTTCATGTATATATTTCATGTTTTCATGGTATTTTCAATTATAAAACCAAAGTAACATATCACGTACTGGGAACAAAACTGTTTCAAGAAGGAACAGTAACACATCCAAATTAAAATTTCATTTGAATTAGAAGCTGGCGACTGAAGTTGATGATTTTACCGTGCAAAGAATGATAACTTCCTTGTCACTGCTCTCTCTCCTGTGAAGCTTCTGAGAAGGTATACCCTGAAAACAATGACACATGTTGCTAAGGAAGGAGACTTTTTAATAAAATATTTTCTATGTATCAAGTAGTACAATCACACAATTTCATCGCAAATGGCAAAGGGTACTCACTGAAAATGAAATTAAATAAATCTTCAAGGGCAAGATTTTATGTTCTAGGGAATCTCTGAAAACTAAATCCCTCCTCTGAACAGTGTGGGTTATGTATGGCAAACACTGTCAAGGGCTTCCTTTTCAGACCAAAAGATACCAAAAGACCACTATACTGCTGCATACAAATGCAGGTTCATCCATGTTTGGGCATCCCAGAAGATCTCATCATTATAGAGGATCTCTCTCTGAGTTAAAATCTGAACAGCCTTAAAGAAGGGAAGACTTTTCTGTAGCAACAAAAATAAAAATGTTTATTAAGAATTAAAAAAAAAAAAAAAGGATATCCCACCTCACTTCCCCCCTTTTTACTTTCTTGAGGATTTCTGACTTCAAACAGTACTGAATTTGACAATTTAGAAAAAAGTTATATTTTGACAACATAAAGCTTGGCAAATGTTATTATTAAAAACCCTAAGTCTACCTGAATGTTAACAGTGATTAACTGTATTCATGGTCAATCTGAGGTGAAACACCTCAGAGGTCCCTACAACAACACTGGCCATGGAATCCAACCCCATTAAACAGCAAAACCAAGACAGAATATAAGATACAAAGTAGATTTGTTCTATAATTATTCTTAGAGTTAACTAAAAGGAAAATAACATGTTCTTCATTAAGATAAGCAAAGAGAAATCACTCAAGTCCAATTTATTCATTACTTTCAAGTTCATGTTCAAATGCATAAACAGATAAAAAATAATTGAATAGATACCCATCTTAGGTTCTTAATTATGTTTAAAACTCAGTTATCAGAATACCATAAACTTGCTTTGAGTGTATTCAATTTCTTTTTTTAATAAAGATTTTATTTATTTATTTGAGAGAGTGAGAGAGCATGCGCACAAGCCGGGGGGGTTGGGGGCAGAGGGAAAGGGAAAAGCAGACTTTCCACTGAGCAGGGAGCCTGATGTAGGGCTCGATCCCAGGACCCTGAGATCATGACCTGAGCTAAAGGCAGATGCTTAACCAACTGAGCCACCCAGGTGTACCCATATTAAATATCTTCTGATCTTGTCATATAACAGCTGTAATGTCTACTAAATGTCAGGTTCTTAAATTTCCCACTTAGAAGGGCAATGGAGGGGTGCCTAGGTGGCTCAGTCGGTTAAGTGTCTGACTTTGGCTCAGGTAGTGATCTTCTGGTCCCAGGATCGAGCTCCACGTCGGGCTCTGCACTCCACACAGAGGCTGCTTGGGATTCTCTCTCCCTCCCTCTCCCTCTCCACTTCCCAACAGCACACACACTCTAACAGATAAATAAATCTTAAAAAAAAAAAAAAAAAAAAAAGAGTGGCAATGGAACTTAAAAATATGTGGCTTTTTTAGAGGCTTAAAAACTGAGGCAGTCTTTTCCCGTAAAAAAAAAAAAAGAAGAGGGTAGACTACTAAATTTTGGGGTGATTCATATGCAATCCTATTTGGAGGAAGAAGAGAAAAAGCCCTGCAAATTTTTTAAAAACCGCTTCTAATTGGCAGTTCTATGAACACATACCATTTCCCTTTTTTTCAGCGAGAAGAAAGTATAGCTCATCCTTGAACAATGTGGGAGTTAGGGGCACAACCCCCTTCATGAAGTTGAAAATTCACATATAACTTTTGACTCCCCAAACCACTGTTGACATAAGCCTTACTAGTAACATAAACAGTTACTTAACACATATTTTCTATGTTATATGTATTATATACTATATTCTTATAACAAAGCAAGCAAGAGAAAATAAAATGTTAAGAAAATCACAAGGAAGAGAAAATACATTTATAGTGGTATACTGTATTTATCAAAAACAAATCTGCAGGGGCGCCCAGGTGGCTCAGTGGGTTAAAGCCTCTGCCTTCGGTTCAGGTCATGATCCCAGGCTCCTGGGATCCAGCTCTCCGTTCAGTGAGGAGCCTGCTTCCCCCTCTCTCTGTCTCTGCCTGCCTCTCTGCCTACTTGTGATCTCTGTCTGTCAAATACATAAATAAAATTAAAACAAAAACAAAAAACAAATCTGCATATAAGAAAACAATTCCATTTACAAACTGCACCAAAAATTAAAATACCTAGGAATAAACTTAACCGAAGAGATGAAAGACCTGTACTCTGAAAACTATTTACCGCTGATGAAAGGATTTCAAGATGATGCAAAAAAATGGAAAGACATTCCATGCTCAAGTTGGATGAATAAATACTGTTAAAATGTCTACACTACCCACAGTAATCTAAAGATTTACTGCAATCCCTACCAAAATACCAATGGCAATTTTCATAGAACTAGGATAACCAATCCTGAAATTTGTATGGAACCACAAAGACTCAAATTAGCCAAAGCAATCTTGAAAAAGAAAAAACAAAATAGGAGATACCACAACCCCAGATTTCACATTATGTTACAAAGCAGTAATAATTAAAACAGTATGGTACTGGCACAAACACAGACACATAGATCAATGGAATAGAACAGAAAACCCCCAAATAAACCCACAATTATAAGGTCAATTAATCTTTGACAAAGGAGGAATGAATATACAATGGGAAAATGTCTGTTCAATAAAACAGTGTTGGAAAAACTGGACATCCACATGCGAAATATCGAAAGTGGACCACTTTCTTTCACTACACACAAAAATAAACTCAAAATCGATTAAAGACATCTATGTGAGATCTGAAACTATAAAAATCCTAGAAGAGAACACAGGCAGTAATATCTTGGACACTGGCTGTAACATTTTTCTAGATATGTCTCTTGAGGCAAGGGAAACAAAAGCAAAAATAAATATTGGGACTACATGAGCATAAAAAGTTTCTTCACAAGAAAGGAAACAACCAACAAACCTAAAATGCAACCTACTGAATGGGAGAAGATACTTGCAAATGACAAGTCTGAAAAGGATTAGAATCCACAATATATAAAGAACTGCTACACCTCAACACCCAAAAAACAATCCAATTAAAAATGGGCAGAAGACATGAACAGACATTTCTCCAAAGACATACAGATAGCCAAAGACACACTGATGATGTTCAGCGTCACTCAGCATCAAGAAAATGTAAATCAAAACTACAATGAGGGGGCGCCTGGGTGGCTCAGTGGGTTGAGCCTCTGCCTTCAGCTCAGGTCATAATCTCAGGGTCCTGGAATCGAGCCCCACATCAGGCTTTCTGCTCACCAGGGAGCCCGCTTCCCCCCCAACTCTCTCTGCCTGCTTCTCTGCCTACTTGTGATCTCTGTCAAGTAAATAAATAAAATCTTAAAAAAAAAAAAAAACTACAATGAGATAATCACTTCACACCTGTCAGAATGGCTAAACAAAAAAACACAAATCACAAGTGTTGGCGAGGATGTGGAGAAGAAGGAACCCTCTTGCACTGTTGGTGGGAATGCAACCTGCTGCAGCCACTGTGGAAAACAGTATGGAGGTTCCTCAAAAAATTAAAAATAGAACTACCCTACAATCCAGTAATTGCAGTACTGGATATTGATCCAAAGAATACAAAAACACTAATTCAAAGGGATACATGCACCACTATGTTTACTGCAGCATTACTTACACCAGCCAAACTATGAAAGCAGCCCAAATGTCTATCAATAATTGAACTGATGAAGAAGAAATGGTATATACATAAAATGAAATATTACTCAGTCATAAAGAATCAAATCTTGCCATTTGCAACAACATGGACAGAGCTAGAGAATATAATGCTACTCAAGATAAGGCAGTAAAAGAAAGGCAAATACCGTAAGATCTCACTCATGTGAAATTTAAAAACAAAACAGGGGCGCCTGGGTGGCTCAGTGGTTTAAAGCCTCTGCCTTTGGCTCAGGTCATGATCTCAGGGTCCTGGGATCGAGCCCTGCATTGGGCTCTCTGCTTAGCAGGGAGCCTGCTTCCTCCTCTCTCTCTCTCTCTCTCTCTCTGCCTGCCTCTCTGCCTACTTGTGATCTCTGTCAAATAAATAAATAAATAAAATCTTAAAAAAACAAAACAAAAACAAAGAAGCAAAGGGGAAAAAAAAGAGACAAACCAAGAAGCAGACTTTTTTTTTTTTTTTAAAAGGAGGCTCCATACCCAGCGTGGAGTCCAACTCTGGGCTTGAACACACAACCCTGAGATCAAGACCTGAGCTGAGATCAAGAGTCCAATGCTTAACCAACTGAATCAACCAGGCACCCCAACAGTCTCTTAACTATAGAGAAACAACTGGTGGTACCCAGATGAGAGGAGGGGAGGAGGGAAGAGTAAAATTGGGAATAAGGATTAAAGAGTACACTTATCATGATTTAAAAAAAAATCTACATATAAATGGACCCATGCAATTCAAGCCTGTGTTTCAAGGTCAACTGTAGAATGTTTTGCTTCAGCAGGTCAAAGACCCATGTGTCTGAGCATTTTCTTTAGTGGTCTTACTTCAACTTCAACTTCGTGGGAAACTAGGGTAGAAAGAATGTACAGCAATGCATAGATAGGACTCAAAAAAAAAAAAACCAAAAAAAAAACCCACCCCAAAACAACAACAACAAAATGACAAATTGGGAAAGGAATCGATGAAAAAGAATTAAGAAATTTAAAAAAGATACTCTATGAAAAGTAAAATTCAGAGGCATGGGAAAAGATTACGGCAGGCATGGCTGGAACAACTCCAGTGATCGTGCTGGGTAAATTGGATCTTTACAAAGCACACAGTGGGTCTGAAACACAGGGCACTGAATCCATGTACTGATGTAAACCACCCGGCATGCAGGGGACTTAGGCAATACTCCACTAGATTGTCATTGATTAGGACCTTACGAATGTAGCGTGATGATTTACACTGGAAACTCTTAAACACAAGGAAAACTTCACAGAATCAAAAAACAGAAAATTAGAAAATGAGACCACCTAATTAAAAATGTTAAAAGGATTTAGAGCTACTGAGTTTGGAAGAAATAAAAGGGAAGTAAACCAAACCTGCTCTTATAGGGCAGTTTCCCTAAGGATTTCCTAAGCCCAATTCTCAAGACTATCCCTGCTCCTTTTAGAGACAAGAACCTTTGGCACCTCTACCATCCTTTGCTACAGAACAAAGGCTTTTGGCTTCAACCTGGAGACCTGTAAACTGGAATGGTAAAGTTTCAGCTTTTACTAAATGCTAGGTCTTAAGAGCATGTGATCCAACATCATTTCTTATTCACAGAATAGGAGATTTTTGTATGTTCAGCCGATCTATGAAATGAACTTAGATTTTGTGTTACTTTGGAATTATCTAATTCAAGACATGAGTGTAGGTGTTCATCGATTACCATCTACAGAACATTCACAGGATGGAAATTCTTAGTCCTATCATGGTATCATGTATTTTTGGCTTATGAACTTCTTTGAAATTGACTGATGAGAAACTCCTTCCTAGAAAGCCGAGGAACTCCATCCCTCTCTCTGGACACACTAGCCTCCTTCCTGGTACTCATATAGGCCCGGTACACTCTGGTCTAGGGGCTTTTGTTTGTATTGGTCGTTCCTTCTGCCTGGTATGCTTTTCCCAAGTTTCAAGTTTTTGCTCAAATCATACCTTCTCAATGATGCTAGCCTGGCCACCCTACTTAAATTTGCCACCTCTCCACTTAATGCATTAGCTGCTCTACTTTTTAAAGATTTTATTTATTTAGAGAGAGCATGTGCATGAGCAGGGGTAAGGGCAGAAGGGGAGGGAGAGAATCCCAAGCAGACTTGGCACTGAGCGCAGAGCCCAACGCAGGGCTCAATCCCATGAGCCTGCAATCATGACCCGAGCCACAAACAGGAGTCAGATGCTCAACCAACTGAGCTCCCCAGGCTCTCCTAACCATTTTACTTTTTATTTTAAAGCCCATACCACTAACATGCTAATTACATTTATGACAAGCATAATAAATATACTAATTATGTTCATTATTTGTCACCTGCCTCCTCCCACTGGGAAGTAAGCTTTTCAAAGGTAGGAATCTTTGTTTATTTCACAATATATCCCAAGATCATAGAACAGAGGGCTCAGTCTGTTGAGTGTCTGCTTTTGACTCAGGTCATGATCCCAGGGTCCTGGGATTGAGCCCTGCTTCTCTCTATCCCTCTGCCTGCCACTTCCCCTGCTTGTGTGCACACTCTGTCAAATAAATAAAATCCTAAAGAAAAAGACAGACTCCATATATTTGGGCGCCTGGGTGGCTCAGTGGGTTAAGCCTCTGCCTTCGGCTCGGGTCATGATCTCAGGGTCCTGGGATCGAGTCCCACATCAGGTTCTCTGCTCGGCGGGGAGTCTGCTTCTCCCTCTCTCTCTCTGCCTGCCTCTCTGCCTACTTGTGATCTCTGTCAAATAAATAAATAAAATCTTAAAAAAAAAAAGATCCTAGAACAGTATCTGGCACACGGTAGACTTTCAAATTTTACTGACTAAACTAACTCAAATGCAAAATGTTGCTCATGATTTGAATTACAAGAAAGAATTTCCTGTATTATAGACAACACATTTCCTACTAAAAGAAATACCCCATTAATGTTTTTAATGTAGCAAAAACCATGAAAGACCATTTCTTTTTAAAATGGAACATATGGGAAAAGCCACATTCCTGTGAACATTGCGTGCACAGCACATCCACATCCAGACTATCACTTTCCAGATATGGTAATGATCATAACAGTCAGTGACAGTAATCTGATTCTAGCTGACAAAAGAAAGATTTCAGACTTAAGGTTTCAAGACTGTCCTCTGACACTAACTGAACATTTTTATATATAAATCATTTTATTTTTGTAACTCAAGTTTCTGACATCTAAGATGTAAACTGATGCTTAAGGCAAGAACTCTTTCTGGCAAATGACTCCAGGACATCCGTACTTCAAGACTAAGAAATCAGTTTCTGTATTTTATGTATTAAATCTATCTAAAGTGCTTTCTTTGTGCACGACTAGAGAAGAAGAAAAGCTTATACAGAGGCAAAAGGGATTTCAAAACACAAATAGGATTAAGTCACAGTTTAAAAACATTCAATGGCTTCTCACTGTGGTTAATAAAATGAAACTCCTCACATGATGGCTACGAGACCCAGCTTGATCTGACACCAGCAGTCCTCTTTCTAACACCCCACCCACCCCTCTCCCTCATACACCAGACTCTAGAGCCACATAGGACACACACGCTTTCCCGGCTCACGCACAGAGCATGGCTTAGGGTGGTATATATTCCCAATATTCCTGCCTTCCTCCCATCCTTGAAGCCTCAGCTTACCTGTTACCTCATGGAGTCTGCTTATCCACCCCCTTCAAGCCCATTTACACTTCAGCTCCTTATCTGCATCTCTTCACACTTGCGATGACAGGCCTCTCCCATAAGAATAATTGTCCTCTTTTAGGACAAGTCCAGTTTGTCTTAGTTATCATCCTATCCCCAGCCCCTAACACGTTCTGTTATACAGTAAGTGTCTAGACAGCGCAGTTAAATGCTCAAATACTTGCTGACTGAAAGAGTATATGCCCACTATGAGTTAATTTGAGGTCTAAGAGATCAACAGATACTTTTAATTTTATAAGCTGTAGAAACAGAGTGAATGGGTCAAGCTGAAGTGTTGCATCTTTCATGCCAAACAAAACCTTCTGAGACTAATCTCCACCCCCCACCTGTTTTAAGACTAATGTTCAGTGCTACACACAGAAATTCTCACCTGCTTTGGAAATCCTCATCTTTTGGTTTTCTCCTTCCCAACTACATGAAAAAGAAACTAAGATTACATAATACTTTTGTGAAAAGCCTATAGATTTGCTTTATAAAACAAAGCTATGTGCACTTAATTCTGCCCACTTTTGGGGTACCTGGGTGGTCAGTCTGTTAAGAATCTGCTTTCCGGGGTGCCTGGGTGGCTCAGTGGGTGGGCCTCTGCCTTCGGCTCAGGTCATGATCTCAGGGTCCTGGATCGAGCCCTTCATCGGGCTCTCTGCTCGGCGGGGAGCCTGCTTCCCCCCCACCCCCCCCCCCTGCCTCTTTGCCTCCTTTTGATCTCTCCCTCTGTTAAAAAAAAAAAAAAAAAATTAAAAAAAAAAAAAAAAAAAAGGAGTCTGCTTTCCCCTTGAGTCATGATCCACGGATCCTAGGATAAGCCCCACATCTCATTGGGCACCCTGCTCAGCGGGGAGACTGCTTCTCCCTCTCCTACTCCCCCCCTGCTTATGTTCTCTCTCTCAAATAAGTAAGTAAAATCTTTAAAAAAAATCTTTTGTCCACTTTTTAAAAATTATTTTTATTAACATATAATGTATTATTTGCCCCAGGGGTACAGGTCTGTGAATCGTCAGGCTTATACACCTCACAGCACTCACCACAGCACATACCCTGTCCACTTCTATTGTACAGTTTTCCTATGGCCTGATCATGACTCCATTCTGCATATGTTAGAATGACAGGGATTGTATTAGTCCCAAACTGTTGAATTTTCACATTCAACTACCCATTAAAGGCCAGGCACTATGCTAACAATATTACTATTACCACACCCACCTCACCGCCACTAAACACTGTATAGTATTTACAATGAGCCAGGCATTGTTGTCTACGCTTTACAAATGTTCACTCTTCTATGAAGTGGACACTATTATTATCACATACCACAGATATCACAGATAATGGAACTGAGGCACACAGATGCTAAATAATTTGCTATGGGTCACACAGCTATTAAGGCATTAGCTATTAACACACTGGGAGACTGAAGGCCACATTGTGAAGACACAATGGAATATGGTCTCACCAAAGATGATTAAGATCATACCCTGAAGGGCCATGCCTTTTTTTTTTTTTTCAAAGATTTTATTTATTTATTTGACAGACAGAGATCACAAGCAGCCAGAGAAGCAGGCAGAGAGACAGGAGGAAGCAGGCTCCCCACTGAGCAGAGAGCCCGATGCGGGGCTTAATCCCAGGACCCTGGGATCATGACCTGAGCTGAAGGCAGAGGCTTTAACCCACTGAGCCACCCAGGCGTCCCCCCCCCTTTTTTTTTAAAGATTTATTTAATTTATTTGACAGAGATCACAAGTAGGCAGAGAGGCAGGCAGAGAGAGAGGAGGAAGCAGGCTCCCCTGCTGAGCAGAGAGCCGGATGTGGGGCTCGATCCCAGGACCCTGAGATCATGACCTGGGCCGAAGGCAGAGGCTTTAACCCACTGAGCCACCCAGGCGCCCCAAGGGCCATGCCTTTAAAAAGCCCTGCCTTTTAGGGGAGATAGAACTGTAAACAAATATTTATAACACATTTGTGCTAAGTTTAATATACTTGCATGAGGTACAGGAAAGATCAACAATTGTGCTCAAGGGAGATCAAAAAAAGCTTTATGGGAGATAGATACCACCACGGGAAAATTCAGTGAAATAATCAGTATTCATCTTCCTTTAGGTCTTGGAAGCATCTGACATTTAACTCCGTTCTCTTCTGGGTATCAGATTTTCCTGAGTCTCCTCCTGTCCCGCTGGGGTAAGCTCTTTTTCCTCTATCCCATCCCCAAATATTCAGGGTCCTCAGCAAACTGCTTTAGGCTCTCCATCGGGTCACTTCACATACCCTCCCCACCCCCACCAGCTACTCCAATGGCTTAAAAATACCAACTAAATGCTAAGGACTTCCTTATCTCAATCTCCCAGCTCAGACCTCTCCTGCGTTTGAGACCCAGGAGACACCTGGATTACACAGCCCTTCACAACTCAAACGTACTTTTAGACATACTTCAGACTTAAAGGTCAAAAAACAGTTCAACAATCTGTACCTTATCATGTGTTGTTAGGTCTCTGACCGGCAGAAATAATCTCTGGGTCACAGGGCTATGTGATTATTTCCCTCCTTCTGTTTCAAGACCAATGCAAATATTTACTGATTTTGAAAGAACGGTCATATACTTTATGAATGCGCTTGTAAGTCAATTTCGATCATTCTTAAGAGCAAGAGAATGATGAATGAAAGGCAACTCAGGAAAGTGGTTTAAGCTTGTACCCTTAGTCTAGCTTGATATTCTTTCCAGGATATTTGCTTTTTCCTAATAAAAATGAACTGAAAAAAACTCTCTTTGACCCGGAAATGAACTGAGAGATGAAAACATTATTTGGTCCTGAACCAGGAATCTGAAAGCTAAAAAAAAGGAGCTATGATCTGCTACAGAGGCCACCACAACTAGAAAGCTCAGGTGAAGTTTGAACGAACAGCTTTAAAAGCACAGCTTTACTGAGCAGGTAGCATCAGTCTTAAACAGTAGCCAGTAAAAGTACCTGAGGAAAGAAACAGGTAAGAGGAAAACAGGTTAGGAAGACCTAAAAACATACTTTGTTAAAGAGCGAAGGAGGTCAGTGCAAGAAGGAGGGAGGAGCTCACTGGTGGGAGCAGCGACAGAGGGCTGAGCAGCTCGAGCCCAAGGGACATGGACACTTTATCAGGAAAAGAAAGCACCTCTCCTCCTTGTCTAGCAAAGGAAAAGGTCCCCAGTAGGCCCCGTCGGAAATATGTCAAGTACAGTAAAGTACAAAGAGCAAATGAAAACCACCCTGTAATCCCACCTGGTGTTAATGACCACTGATATTTTGGTTTCCGTGGAGCAAAGCGGTTTTCAAGAGAAACTCTTGGAAGAAGTGCAAGCCTGCTGGTTTCACACTCATCAGTTCCGAAAACTGTATTTGTTAGAGCTTGCCCCTGCTTTTACACGGAATTTTCTGCATTACATATAAATCTCTCTTTTCATTTTTTTTCTTTCAACTTTTCTTCCTTCCTCTGAGTAAGATTAATTTTTTAACAGTACTCAAATAGCCTACAGATTCATCAAAAGAGCAGTAGCAGGTGCTCCTACAGTAGAAGAAAGAAAGCAGCAGAACATTTCTAGTGCCTGAGGGCAGTGAGGGAATGAGGGAATGAGGGTGAATGAGACCGAGGAGGGAGAGAGCAGATGGCTGGACCATCCCCAGTCCTGCTGGACATGGCTTAATGGGCTCTGTAAAACTGTGGGGTGAAGCACTAAGTTCTCATTACATGCAGGGGCTTGCCATTTTGGGGGGGGCTGATACTCATTCTGGCAATTGACTATGGAAAGCTGCTCCAATGCAGAGACCAAAAACTGAAAAACTTTAATGGGTCCTCTCTGAAGCTATCAGTGCCATATAACGAGAATGGATGTTACGAAAAAAGATCAAAGAGAAAGAAAAGAGGGGAGGAGGGGGAAATCAGAGAAATAGAAGAAGATAATGTCCCAGAACGGAAGGACGTTACTTTCCAGGATGAAAGGGTCTGCTGAGAACCAGAATGATAGATGAGGAAAGTCCCATACTCTGGTACCTCATTAAGAAAGCCCGGAACACCAGGGATAGAATATTCTCAAAGCTTCCAGTTAGAGAGAAAAGAAAAAAACCAACGAAACAAGGTCTCATAAAAAAGGACTTGATTGCTATGTCTCTAGAGCAATTACAGACACCAGACAGCACAATCATGCCTTCAAAATTCGGAGGGGAAATTACTTCCAACCTAGAATTCTATAACATTTCCAAACTACCAGACAAGTATTATGGGCATTCAAATACTTCTTAGGAAATAAACAGGCAAGCCAAGAAATGGGTCATGGGTGAAAGCCCATGAGGAGAGGGAAGGACAAAGGTAGTTCCTGAATGATACCTGAATAGTTCTCCATTGGAAACATCAAGTGACACATCTGAGCTCATGGAAAATATTACTAATAAGAATGTGGCAATTATGTTGGAGCATCTGGGAAAAAATTAACAGTATGCACGTATAAACACGTATGCACGTTAAAAACAGTCAAAGGTCAACCTAAACACAAGAGAGGAACTGAGACAGATCATCGAGCTCAACAGGCTAATCACTGGCGGAGAAAAAAGCAAGACATAACATATCAAATGATTTAAAAATATGAAGATAATGCCTGAGAAAAGAACAAAATAACGGAGTGGCTGCCTCTAAAGAACGAGATTATGAGGTGGGGAGAATGGAGGGACTGCCCCCCACCCCATTCTTCTAACACTCTTTCTTTGAACCATGTATGTTGATTACTTAAAAAAAAACAAAATAAGAAGGGAAAAAATAGCAACATTTAAAATCTGCCATTTTTCTTTCTACATGCTTTAGTAACCTAACCTTTCTTCCAGTCTAACCATAAACAAATGAACTTTTTGGTTGGAGGCCTTGTTGAGCAGGAAGGAGGGAGGGCAAAAGATTCCTGAGCTTTTAACTCAACATTTTCCTGAATCAAAATTTCTAGAGGAGGGATGTGTAGATTTAAAGGTAACAGCGGTTCTCCCCATCAAGCAAGTTGGGGAAATGCTGCCTAGTACCTAGGGATCAGTAAACTCCAGCGTGGGTTTGGTTTTCTAACTCAGTTATAACAGTGCAGCTCTCCTATTAACAGATAGTGGAGATGATTTTCGTTAACGCAACAGTATCATTAGAATAAAACGCTTACAGTATATTCCAATCATTAACAACTGAAACACACAAAAACAACAATCTAATCTTTAACTTACTGTTGTTCAAATTTTCAAATGCAGAAAATAGATTTATTCAACTTGAGCAACTATCTGTTGCAAATACCTTCTTGAATTTCTCTAGAGATCCTGACATCATCTGGCTTTTATCCAACCACATGGTTGAATAGTCCCTCAGTTTTATATTGTTCATGTTCTAGAACCATGGTTTTCCATCTTCACCCTTCCAATGTATAGAAAATGCTCTAATGTAATGATCTTATTTTAATTTATAATCATGAAATGCTAGTAACTTGAGTACCTTCTACATGCTAGGCATCCCATATATTGATCTGGTTGATAACTGCAACAATACTATTAGGTATTATTAATTATGTGACACATACGGAAAAACGGAGGCTGAGAATAAATGCTTGTAAATGACAAAGCCTTGTGCAAACCCCAGTGTTTTCAAAGCTCATGCTCTAAAAATACCACGCTGCCTTACTTCTGGCAAGCACTGGAATTTCAGAAATCATCTAAATGTTCACCACACCTGCTTTTTGGGGTGACAAATTTAAGGTCCAAAACACTAAAGTGAGTCACCTAAGTGGCAGAATTAGGCTAAATTCCATATCTCTTGATTCTTACCCTACTGAAGGCTTACTTAACAATCTATGAACCTGGTGCTATACTGGTATGCAGGACATACCTAATATTTTGGGGGCCTTAACCACGTGCTAAGTTCTACACAAGCGCTTTAACCTACATGAACTCACTTAATCCTTACAGGAGCCCTAAGGCAGACACGATCCACATTTCACAAGACAAAGAAGCTCAAGTGAGAGAGGTTAAGTAACTTGCACAAGGTTAAAGAGATAGCAGGGTGCAGAGTCAGGATTCTGAAACCATCTTTCTGAATCCAAAGTGCAAGATCTGAGCCAATGCGCTCTGAACGTCCTTAAGGTACAGGCTGCACGTCCCTTCTGAAAGCCCAGTTTTATTTTTCTAATTAAAAGAGCATGCATGATGTGAGGGCTTTTCTCGAATCCTGATGCAAACAAATTAACTACTTAAAGAGACCAGCTGCAAAATTTGTCCACTGACTCCTTGCTTAGTGATACTAAGAAAGGTGTGATAATGGTATTGTGGTTTTGTTAAAAACCAGTTCTTATCTTTTACAGACAGACACACTGAGTGTTTACAGATGCTTCAACATCATCTGGGAGGTCAGGGTGGGTACAGAACAAGAGTGGCCCTGTGTTGGTTGGTTGTAGAGGCTGGCTGATGGAGACATGGGGTTCATTATTTTCCCTACTTCTATAAATGTTTGAAATTTACAATTAAGAAAAAAATGCATGATTAAAAAAACTAGAAAAAACACGATATTAACAGTATTTGGGAAACAGAGCTATGAAAGATTCCCCCCCTACACATTTTCTGTATTACTTTTATAATGGAAAACACAAACTATTTAAAGAAATTCTCTGTATTTTCTCTAAATAGGCAGAGCAAAACTGCCCGTAATCTGTCGTATAAGTACCGCGCGCTAACCAATTGCGCCACTGGAGCTCCGGCCAAAACTGCCCGTAATCTAAGAAGGTCAAAACATCATGACAAAAGCATTTCCCATCTCTTCACCAGTTAACTACTTTTTAAAAACTTTTAGAAAGGTCACTTTGTAAGGGTAAGTAAGATCTTCAAATATAAATTAGCCAAAAGCATAACAGCACGTAAGAGAGAAATAAATTAGAGGACGATTTAACAAATACAACTAAATATACAATTCCTTTCAATAGTTAGCATTGGTCAAAGACCTTGATTGTGTAGTAATGCTGACTTTCCTAAATGGTCAAAAAGGCCACAGGCTAGGGATCTCCTTAGCCTATGGTGTGGTCAGATGGGGACCGGACTTAGCCTCAGCTTCCAGGCGAGCCAGCTGTCTTCTGCGGGCACCCTCCAATTTTCCTCCATGAAACAACATTTCCACATGTACCATGATATGAAAAAGTTTGGCAAGTACTGGTCTAAGCCAGACCTGCCTTGAGCATCACTCAAAAGCCAAATGAAATGCTGACATGGAAAAAACAACTAACACCGATATTATGGGTTATAACACAATGTTTCAGAAGACCACTGCTTTCTAATTTTTTTTTCCCTATCTGCACTCCCTCTCATGCCCCATATTGGGGAATCTTACCGTCTATTCCAGCACCATTCAATGAAGTGACCTTCAAATATGTATGTTAGCTCAGTGGCATAAGGTTAAACTCTGGGGACAAGAGCAGAATCCTGATTCTCTGTGCTTATGCTAAATGTATGCAAGCTAAGTCTGAAGTAAGTTCCACTTGTTAAGAAAGGACGTAAGTGTCAATGGAAAAATCCTCAAAGAATAGAATGTTGGAGTTCTAAGGATCTTCTTTTAAAGACAAAAAACTGGGGCGCCTGGGTGGCTCAGTCTTGTTAAGCCTTTGCCTTCTGCTAAGGTCATGATGCCAGGGTTCTGGGATGGAGCTTGCATCAGGCTCCCTGCTCAGTGGGAAGCCTACTTCTAACCTCTCCCGCTCCCCCTTCTTGTGGTCTCTCTCTCAAATAAATAAATAAAATCTCTTTAAAAAAAAAAAAAAAAAAAAAAGGACAAAAAAACCGAGCCCAAGTTACTTGTTCAGGTTCACAAGCAGCTAAGCTGGGACTAGTCCCCAGATCTCCCAGCTGCCAGTAACTGCACTTTCCAAGACATCTCCAAGGAGTTCCTGCTAATTCCCTCTTTGAATCTAAAACCAAAAACCATCCAAGTACTTCTTGCTCTTCAGGGAACTGAACTCTTGTTAGTCTGCAACTTACAAATCATTATTTGAGAAGTCAGAATCTAACTTCATGCCACTTATTAATCTTAAATTTGTGATATTTAAACACAAGTTCCTTTATTAGTCACTCTTTGTTTATATTTGTGAAATTACAAGGTCATCTTGTTCTTGGACGCTTCTGGAAATAGCCTCAAAAACGAATTATGAAGTACTTCTTTAAATAGTTATGTGGAGGGGACACACAACGATATATCAAAATCTGTGTAAATAAATCATGTTTGTAGAACGAAGGCAACACTAGACACCACTAATAGAATTTTCTTCCTTCTACTGAGAAAACAGTACAGACAAGAGGAGTCCCCAAACAAAAGGAGAATGTGACACGTGTTGAAGTTGGAAAGTATGTAAGTACAGGAAAATTAATTGCCTAAAATAAAATCAATTGAATGACAAAGGGAAAAGAGGCAATATAGCATTAAAAAAAAAAGACAGACAACATATTTGCATAAATTCCTGTATATGCAGAGAGCAACTCTAACCACATGCTTTAAATATTAAGATATAACTTCTGTACCCATATTGGATAAAGTTGTATTATGATAAAAAAAAAAAAAAACAACCTTTGAATTCTTCTTTCTCTAGAAGAAAAAATTGACCAGTGTTTTTATTCTTAGGCACTGTAGTGTGTACCTTGGGTTACCCTGAAACCCAAGAACACAAGTTCTGTGTCACCAAGCATTGACATCTGAGTTGGTTCTTCATTTGTTTCATACCACAGAATGCCAATTCTGCAAGAACACGTGTCATTTCTGGAATGCCATTAAGCACAGGTTAAGGAAGGAAGAGCCCTTATACAAAATCATAAAAGTCCTATACCTAAAACAAATTTGTAATTAATGTAATGATATAAATTTAAATCTTGACATTCACATTTCAGAGTCCTTGGAAAAGGAGGCTTCACCTTACCTGTGAATTTGCCAGGAAAAGAAAAAGAGAGAGAGAGAGAGCAGTTGTGTCCCAACCTCCCTTGGGAATTCTTTGAATTTATATCCTGATCATCTGTCTTATTACAGAAACATACATACACAAACCTTCCTCCCCACTCTTTACAAATACATTTACTCCTACCTCCATTCTTCAGATCAAAAGCAGACAGAGAGAAGACAATGCAAATGTTCGACACATCTAATATACGTCTGTGAACGCACTGCATTCATCTAAAGAATGAATATTTGTGGGTTTACTCTGTGCCTAAAGTGGGGATTACAAAGAAACCATGAGTCTTCAAGGTACTCAAGACTTCAGCTGCAGCTGCCAACCACACATCCTGACTTGTATTCATAATCAGTTCAAACGCAAAGAACAGTACAGTGTAAGGAGAAAGATCACGGGATAAAGCATAACCTCTTTACTGTTCCCCTAGCCTGCAGCATCCCGGCTGAATCTGTCCTGCATTCGACTGCCAGATTCATTTCTAGGATTCAAGGAGTCTCTCTCCTGCTCAAGAAGCTTCAAACACTCCTCATTACTTATAACATCTAGCTCAAACTCTTCTTCGACTTAAGAAGTCTTCTATAGGTTTGCTCCACTCACCTGTTCAACTTCACTCGTGCTCAATATGGCTCCCTTCTGCCAATCCCTTTCGGAGAGGTAAGTCGCAAACCTAATTCCACTACCTACTGGAACTCCTCACGGAGCCTTCATTCTCAGCAGTCTTAAAAAATTGTTTCCTCTAGTGTCGGTACAGATCCATTAGTTTCTGAACATCCCTTCGGAACTCGCCATTAGGTTTCTTAACAAATGGCAGGTATGTCCCAAGGTATTTTTCACATTAGCACCCCAACCAGAGGTTCATCTTTCCAGACACCCCTCGGTGAAATCAGAGGGAGTCGCTTGCAGTTTGGGCATGGGAATTCCAACCGTGCACCTTGGAAGAGAGGGAGAGAGGGTTTGGGGTGGTTGCAAAGTAGGAAGGGGGAAACACGAAGGAAGCATAAAAGGGAGGGGAAGGTCCGTGCTCTTTACCGTATTTTCAGTCTTGGTCTTTGGAAGGAGCGGGGAGAGCGTAAGGAGAGGAGACTCCAAAAAACCCAAGGTGTTCCCTAGGTAGGAATACGGGCTGGGGGCCCCCGGATAATGGAAGGGTTCCCATCACCCCTGGGAGAGAAGGACAGGTTACAACCTGAAACAAAGAGGAGGTGAGGAGTGGAGAGCCTACAGAGATCGGGCATCTCCGAAGGTCGAGCGGCAAGGAAATGAGAGGTGACACGACGCGTTCCCTCAGGGGGCTGGCCGGACACCAGGGATGTGGTTGCCAAGAGGGACGAGGTAGGCGCCTAAGGCGGCTCTGGGGCGAGCGTTTATGGGGCATCGCTTCCACGGGGCGCGGGGGCGGGGAAGTGTTTTTGAGTGGGGTCTTCCCGCACAGGGAGAAAAGAATCCCGGTGCAGTGGTCTCTGAGAACAGAAGCCCCGGAGACGCGAAAACGTTAAAGCGTTGAAGAACCGGCATTTCCTAGCCCCAGCCCTGCTTCCCTACACACTCACCGAGTCTCCTCCAAACGCCACCGCTCCAGCTGCAGCTACCGGCCGGCGCAGCCGCACTGAGCGCGCACCACCCCACGTGACTCGGCCCAGAGCCCGCCCCCTCACCCTCCACGTGATCCTCAGGACCCGCCCATACCCTCCTGCCTCTTGCCCCTCTTCCGCGCGGGGTCTAGATACGCCCCTCCCCTTTTGACAAGATGGCGGCGCCTACCTCTAACGTGCCTCGTCTCTGGGTCTGGGGTTCCAGGCAGCGTTTGGGGAATGTCTTTAGTCTCGTCTCAAAGCCATTTTGTTCGGCCGCTGCTGCGTCTGGGACCATGAGTGCCCAGCGATTAGCGGAGAAGCTCCGAGCCCAGAAACAGGAACAAAAGACGAAGCAGCCGCCGGTGAGTCCGAAAGGACCACAACTCCCAAGAGACAGTACGTTCCCGGGTTCTCCGGCTGGGAGTGAGGTGGGAGGGTCCGGACAGATGTTAAGGAAATGTGGAGGATCTGTGGAAGAACGGGGAGAAAGGAAAGGGAAGAGATCAGTATGGTACCGTATCTTCCTGCGGGCTGGGTCTTTGGCTCCTGCCGGCCTCAGCCCTGAGCACTGCGTGGAGATAGGTAAAACAGACATGCACCGCCGCTCTCAAATTATTCCGGGAAGGCGCGAGTCCGAAGCAGAAATAGTCATTCCCAACCCAAATTGTCACCCAAACTTATTGAAAGTCTTCACCAGTCTTTTCCTGGCGCTCCTTCTCTCCCCGTAGGTGCCCACAAGCCCTGTTCAGCGGAGAGTTCAAGAACTAGTGCGGTTCACAAAGCAGCTGCAACGAGTCCACCCCAACGTGCTTGCTAAGGCACTGAGCCGAGGGATTGTGCACCAGGACAAGGATCTCGTGGTCATCAATAAACCTTACGGTCTCCCTGTGCATGGTAAGGACCACGTGGGAGAGGGAGGGGGTGCTTCTGTTTTCACTAAAATTAGGGACAACTCTGACACATTACTTGTGGGGCTCGAAGACTTGCATTCAAAATAATTAAGCTTTTGTAGAGTACTATATAAGGCACTACTGAAGACAGAGATATAAAAGACAGTCTCTGCATTCCAAACATCTGGCAGTCAGCAGTGATTTTTGGAATGCACTGTGTCCAGACCTCCATGGAAATTTTTATAGAGAAATACTAAGGCTGTGTGGTTCTTGTCTTCATGTTATGTTCCATCAAAACTGGGAAGGAAGAGGGGCACCTGGGTGGCTCAGTCGGTTATGCCTCTGACAGCCCAGTGTCAGGCTCCCTGCTCAGTAGGGAGTCTGCTTCTCCCTCTCCCACTGCCCCTCCCCTCTGCATTATACCTCGCCCTTCCTCATTCCCTCTCTCTCTCAAGTAAATAAATAAAATAAAAAAAAAAAAAAGAACCAGAAAAGAAGAAATGACATATAAGAAAAAAATAGATAGCACTTAATATATTAAGGTTCAGATCATTTCCCCTTCTGACAATGGCATCACTATATTTTTTGCCTTTATTCATAATTTTCCCACATTCACTAGTTTTTATAAGTACTCTGTTTCTATTTTTGGCCTATAAATCTCTTGTGCATAACGTGTTCTGGTAGTTTATTACCTTCTATAAGTAATGGTATTTCCATATTTCCATATAATGACTCTGAATTTCCTGCAAGGGTCTTTTTTATTGCACATTTTGTTCACATGATCCAGAATATAATTTCATCAGTTAAGTCCAGACCAAGGAAAATAGTCCATCTTCACTGAACAAAGATCAGAAAATCTCAACCCGCAAGCCCCAAACTGCAACATAAATCAGTCAGCCACCTCAAGCCATGAGTGGAGACAGAATAACCTGAGAAAAATCAGATCTTATACTATGTATGGGCAAGGATCAAAGAAGGACCACCTTAAACATGCAGAAACTCCAATCACAGAAACCAATATGAAAACTAATAAAAAAGGGGGGGGGGAGTTTCAGCCAAAGCAAAGATTAAACTGCCCTGTAGAGAGATCTCTACTGTTGAAAACATACACAGGATCCACACACACACAAAAACACATATAAATCTGGGAGTGCCTTAGTGGCTCAGTTGGTTAAGCGTCTATCTTTAACTTAGGTCATGATCCCACATGATCCCAGGGTCCTTAGATTGAACCCTGAGTCAGGCTCCCTGCTCAGTTGGGAGCCTGCTTCCCCCTCTGCCTCTGCCTCTCCCTCTGTTTGTGCTCTCTCTCGCTCTGTCTTTCTCAAATAAATAAAATCTTTCAACAAACCCTACATATAAACCTATATAGAAGATAACTTCCTTTGAAGAGTTTATAGAAATTATAAAATATAGAAGACATTCATGTTATTAAAAGTGCCAAAAGATACATAATAAGTTATGTATTCATGATAAGAACTTAAAAAAGAATAAAAGAAAATGTGTGTGTTTGTATGCACAGAGTACCTAATGAAACTCCAGGATGCCTGGAACTTAATGGACGTTGAAATATTTCTGAATAAATGTTGAATGTAGTTGTTGAAGACAGCTGGAGTGAGATAAGAAAGATCGATAGAAAGAAAATGCAGGGAAAGGGATTTATTGGGGGAAAAGGCATCATTGTGCTAAAAGAATGCTTTTTGGGGAGGTAGGGAGAAAAGCATAAAGACAAGGAATTAGGGGCGCCCGAGTGGCTCAGTTGGTTAAGCGACTGCCTTCGGCTCGGGTTATGATTCCAGGGTCCTGGGATCGAGCCCCGCATTGGGCTCCCTGCTCAGCGGAGAGCCTGCTTCTCTCTCTCCCCCTCTCCCTGCCGCTCTGCTTACTTGTGTTCTCTCTCTAGCTCTCTGTCAAATAAACAAACAAACAAAAAAAAAAAAATTAAAAAGACAAGGAATTAAGTCAGACATTGCCAAGTGTTCTGTGTATTTTCTTTTTCTGTCTTGATCTTTTTCTTCCCATTCCTCATGAGATAACTATTATCCAGATATTTACATTTTATAGATGAGAAAACTGAAAGTTGGAAAGATTAAATCATCTATTCAGGGTCAGTGGCTAGTTAGGCCTAGAATAGAACTGAGTAGCATCTCACCTAATGGTCATCTTCTTAGCTCTTCTGTAATGGCTCAGGAGAGCCTCACAGTCTTGTATTTACCCTTGAGTTTACTTGGCAAATTCTCAAACCTTTGTTTATATAATGAAATATCAGACTTCCTCATTTTGATTGCTGACTTTATTATGAATGTGCAAGTAGATTAATAAATAAATTATATATATATGTATATATATACATAATATATATATATATATATATATATATATATATCTGAGGAGCAGGCCACATACTGTAGGCCAATGCTTCTCAGACATTATGAAAAGGCCTGTGAGTCCCTTGGGCATCTTGTGAAAATGCAGATTTTGATTTAATAGTCTGGGTTGGGAGCCTGAGATTCCTTTCCAACAAGCTCCCTGGGCTTTGACATTGCTAGTTCCTGGACCACATTTCAGAATAAAGCTCGTGAAAACATTGACTTTCTTCCCAGGTAGAGTTCTTTGGTGGGATCTTTTACTGGCCACTAAAACCTGTGGCTCTTCCCTTTGTAGGTGGCCCTGGGGTCCGGCTGTGCATCAGTGACGTATTGCCCATCCTGGCAAAGATGCTTCATGGCCACAAGGCAGAGCCCTTGCATCTGTGCCACCGGCTGGACAAGGAAACTACAGGTGTAATGGTGTTGGCCTGGGAGAAGGAAGTGGCACATCAAGTACAAGAGTTGTTTAGAACCCGTCAGGTGGCAAAGAAGTACTGGTATGAAGCCCATTGCCAGTGGTAGAGTTGGTATAAATGAAGGCATCCTTTTATCTCATTGTCCATTCATATGGAAGGACCTCCTGTTAAGAGAAGGCACTGTGCTAGGACTCATGGGCGTATGAAAAGAATAGGAAAGAGACTTAAATGCTTAGGATCTTGGAGTCTGTTGGAATAGAGATTCCTCATTGTGGTTGTACATAAAAATTATTGAAAATTAATTACACAAATAGTACATGATTTTATTCCTTTGGTAAAATCATCAAAAAACAAAGATAAAGCAAAAATTTTTTGGAGAATCTACCCACTCTGTTGTTCTAGTCCCTTCCCGTGGGATAGTTTGGTTTTTATTCCTCTGGTCCTTACTCAATGTATTTATGAACATGTCTGATATATACAGTGTGTGTGTGTATTACATTGTACACTGTACACTGTACTTTTTTTTTTTTTTTTTTTTAATTTTCTTTGAGAGAGAGAGTGAGCACAAGCCGGGAGAGCAGCAGTCAGAGGGAGCGGGAGAAGCAGGCTCCCCGCTGAGCAGAGAGCCCAACATGGGACTCAGTCCCAGGACTCTGGGATCATGACTTGAGCTGAAGGCAGACACTTAACCCACTGAGCCACCCAGGCACCCCAACACTGTACTTTTCTTTTACTACTTAACTATGTCTTGGAGATCTTTCCATGTTAGTGCATATAGATTTACCTCCATTTTTTTTAATAGAAGAAAGACAGATGAACAAAACTGAAACCTACTCCTCTCCTCCATCAACTCAATTTTCTTCCCCAGAGGAGATCACTGTTCTAGTCTTCTGTAAGCTTCCTGCATACAGGGCATGGATAAGTGGATTATTATATGGCACTGCGTTTTGCACTGCTTTGCATCCTGCTTGATTTCACTTGGAGAGCATTTTGCATGTACCTTTAGAGCTCCCTAGTATTCTGTTGATGGCTGTATCATCGTTTCCTTATTGACGGACATTGAGTTAACTTCCTATTTTTCAGAGTCTGTTGCAAAGAATACATGATTATATCTTTAAGACAGATTCCTAAAGGTGGACTTGCTAGGTTGAAGGGTATACACATTTAATATTTGCTTTTTGTTGGTGGTGATGGTTTTTTTTTTTTTTTTAAGATTTATTTATTTGAGAGAGAGAGAGTGAGTGAGTGTGAGCACATGAGCCAGGGGAGGGGCAGTGGGAGATGGAAAGGGAGAGAGAATCTCCCGCAGACTCCCAGCTGAGCGTGGGGCCTAACACGGGGCTCCATCCCAGGACCCCAAGATCATGAGCTGAGCTGAAACCAAGAGTTAGATGCTTAACTGACTGAGCCTCCCAGGTGCCTCTCACACATTTAATATTTGAATAGTTACTATTATTACGTAGGCCAGGTTTTCCTCCCACTAGGGTAATGAGGACCTACCTCCCCCTACAGCTGACCAGCGCATTTTGGGGGTTTGCCACTATGATGAGGGAAAAAAAAAATGTTTTCTATTTCCCTGTGTATCAGTGATGTTACTTGTCTGCATGTTTATTGGGTTCTCCTGTTTTTTTGCGTTTCCCTTTCTGTGAACAAACCATCTCTTTCCTTTGCCTGGTTTCTGTTGGGCTATTTATTATTTTCTGTTTGATTTGTAGCTACTCTTTTTATCTTTTCGAAGTTAGTCCTTTTTGTGCTACAGATTTTGCAGCTACTTTGTGATCCTGGGAGCCTTTTAAAAATCTCTATGCCAAGACCCACCCACAGAGGCCCTGATTAATAAGTCTGATGGGTATGGGCATCTGAATTTCTTAAAAGCTCCACAGCTGAGTCTGCTGTGGAATCAAATGTAAGAACTGCTGTGATAAGAGGTTACAGATAATGGCAGAGGTTTAGCGGACTAACTAAGCTCAACAAGATCTGTGTTCAACTGTCAGCTGTGTCGTTTACCAGCATGGGTCCTTAGGCATGTTCTTAAACGTCTCTAAGCTTTGTCTTCATAGCAAAAATGAGAATAATGGAGTTGAGGAGAGAGTTAAATGAGACAGTACATATTGAAGTGTTTGACATAGTACCTAGCTCATAGTAAAAGCTGAAAGACAGAAAATTGAGACTATCATGTATACTAGTAATCCAGATATAAGTCTATAAAAAGTGTTGGGGCACCTGGGTGGCTCAGTCGGTTGGTCAGCTGACTCGATTTCGCCTCAGGTCATGCTCTCAGGGTCGTGCTATCAAGCCCCACTTTGGGCTCCACGCTCAGCAGGGAGTCAGCTTCAGGATTCTCTCTCTTTCTCTCCCTCTGTCCCTCCTCCTGCTTGCTCATGCGCACATTCTCTCTCTCTCCAGAATAAATAAATCTTAAAAAAAGATGTTATATTATTTGTGAAAATTGTTTATGAAAGTTTAGACTTGGTAACCATTCTATGGAGGAATTGAAATCTGTTCGTTGTGTGTTGATGAATGAACAGGATTTGATAGACAAGATGGAGAACTGTGTTTTAGGTGGTGGGAATGCATACACACAAAGGATGAAAGCAGGCAGTGTAGTTTGGAGTGGGGAATGGTGACAGATAATGCTGGAAAGGTAGACTGGAACCCAGTTAATGATGGCCTTAAATAGCAGGTGCACAAAGTAGGAGTTAGCAGTAGAGCATAGCAGGCGACTGATTAACATCTACTGGCGTACTATGATAGCAACTTGTTATGGTTGTTTGAATCTTCTTCTTTTTTTAATTTGACCTACAGAGATTACAAGTAAGCAGAGAGGCGGGGGTGGGGGGCGGGGAAGCAGGCTCCCTGCTGAGCAGAGAACCAGATGCAGGGCCCCATCCCAGGGCTCTGGGATCACGACCTGAGCCAAAGGCAGAGGCTTTTAACCCACTGAGCCACCCAGGCGCCCTTGTTTGAATCTTCTTACTAGACTTTGAATTCCTTGAGAGTGGGGATGTTGGTCTCGTTCATCTGTACAGAACTAGTACCTCCCTAAATCAATGCCTGATTATATTCCTGGAGTATGTAGTGAGTGAACATTTTTGGGCAGTAGTGTTCTGTCATTAGGAAGAGGGAGCTGGCAGTTAAAACTCAATTTAAGTGTGGTAAAATCTATCAGATGGCAGCCCAAACTGCCACCAGCCCAAAATGAGGTGTCCAGTGTGTAAATTGTTGTGGGAGTGGGCTTCGATTCGATAGGCCACCCAGCAGGATTCCATCATTGACCTAGAGGAGGCATACGCGTAGGAACAGAAGAAAGGGTCATCTCCCCATCTCTGACATGATGAAAGGAGACCTCCAGCAAAATGTTTATTGAGTTATGGGGGTTGTTTCTGTGACTTTGAGCCGAGTTCCCCTGTTTGTCTACCTGGCAGATCGGGTAGGTGCGGTCCTGTGACTTTTTCAATCCATTCATTCATTTACTTATTCATTCATTTCATATGCAGTCAGGACTTAACCATCTTTTAAAAAAAGGATACAAAACCATATTATCCTCATTACTTTTTTTTTTTCTTAAAGATTTTATTTATTTATTGGACAGACAGAGATCACAAGTAGGCAGAGAGGCAGGCAGAGAAAGAGGAGGAAGCAGGCTCCCCGAAGAGCAAAGAGCCTGATGTGGGGCTCCATTCCAGGACCGTGGGATTATGACCTGAGCCGAAGGCAGAGGCTTTAACCCACTGAGCCACCCAGGCGCCCCTACCCTCATTTCATTTTAAGATATACATACTCATTTTGGGGGGCACCTGGGTGGCGCAGTTGATTAAACGTCCCACTCTGGGTTTCAGCTCGGGTTGTGATCTCAGGGTGGTGAAATGGAGCCCAGGCTCAGGGCAGAGCCTGCCTGGGTTTCTCTTTCCCTCTCCTACTGCCCCTCCCCCTCACACGCACTCTCTCGCTCTCTCTCTCTCTCTCTCAAATACATAAATCTTTTTTAAAAAAGAAAAAAAAACTATACATATTCATTTTTAAAGGTTGGAAGGAAAGACCATGTTATAAATATAATTTTTTGTTTTTTTCCCCCCAATAGTCTATAATTAGCATACATTACTTTAGTAGTAAAAAAAAGATGTGTTCATAAGAGTAGAATCAAGCTCTCAGGCTAAGTGCTATGACAGCCTATGACTTGGGATGCTCCGTTCTTAAGAACTGACCACAGTAGAGCAGAAGGTCCAGTGTTACAGCCTCTAAGTAGCCAAATCTGAGGATCTCCCCCCCTCACCTCATGGCTTAAGCCAGGGTCTGTGTGTTACGCCCAGGACCATCACGGTGCGCGTCCCCGTGCCCCCGGCGGGAGTCGTGGACATCCCTGTCATCGAGAAGGAGGTGCAGGGTCAGCAGCGGCACTACAAGGTAGGTGAGCTGTCATCCCCAGGGGCTTGGCTTTTCTGCTCTTCTTTGCAACTGTGTCTTGATTTCTTTTGGTGTCAGATGACGCTGTCCCCAGGCTTCCGCATGGAGGATGGGAAGATGGTGAGAGCACGGAGCAACCGGAAGGCACACACAGCTGTGACTCAGTACCAGGTGCTTAGCAGCACTCTGTCCGCTGCCCTCGTAGAGCTCCAGCCCATCACCGGTGAGGCACCACCTTTCTGCTGGGGGATGGCAAGAGCCCGGGCTGCTGAACCACGTCCAGGGCCTCGCTTTGGGTCCTGCCCTTCTTCCGAGCAGCTGGTGCTGTGAGAGGGCTGGGATTGCAGCTGACGTGTTTGAGAGTGTGCCTCTGGTGCTAATCCGAGGCTGGGAGCTCCAGCGGGGATGGCTGTTTAAAAATAGTAGGTAGCAGGAAGATATAAATAGTTTGCTTACATTTATTTAAAAATCTGCAAAGCGGTTTCTCAAAAAAATTAAACACAGAATTACCATATAATCCAGCAATCCTCATGGGTATCTACGCAAGAGAATTGAAAGCAGGGGTTTGGAAAGATCTGTGTACAGCAGTGTTCGTGGCAGCATTATCCCCAATACCAAGAGGTGAAGCCAGTCTTGATGGCCACCGCCAAATGAATGCGTAGACAAAGTGTGTGGGCAGATGACGGAATGAGTATGTCTTGAAAAGGAAGGAAGTTCTGACATGGGCCACAATGTGGTTGGACTTGATGCTAAGTGAAAGAAACCAACATAGAAGGACGAATGTTGCGTGATTCCACTTATGACACACCTAGAGCACTTAGATTCAGAGACCAAGTAGAACAGTGGTTACCAGGGGCCGGAGGAATCCGGAAGGAATGGGGAGTTGTCGTTTAATTGGGCCAGAGTTTCAGGTGGAGAGGATGCTTGTGCTCTCTCTCTCTCTCTCTCTTGCTCTGTCTCAAAATAAATAAAATCTTTCAAAAAATGGTTAAGATAACATTTTATGTTATAAATATTTTGCTACAGTGAAAAATGTGCAAAGCACTACTATTTAGCATTCTATAATAATGTTATCTAAAAATAAAACAGGGGTTATTGGGTGGGTCCCCCCAGTTAAGCCTCCGACTCTTGACTCCGACTCTTGATTTCGACTCAGGTCACGAGCTCAGCGGTGGTGAGATTGAGATTCTCTCTTTCCCTCTCCCTCTGCCCCCACCCCCTGCACATGTGGGCTCTTGCTTTCTCTTTGTCTCAAAAACAAAACAAAAGTTAATTAAGCACGGAGAGATACCAGGTTGATGATAATGGTTATCTGTAGTGGAAAGGGAGCTAAGGGGGAGGGGAACTTAGAGTCTTAACGGCATGTGTGATCTTATTTCCTACCAGCTTATAGTTTGTTCTGTTCTTCTTTATACTTTGGTGTAGGTGCAGCCTTGCCGGTCTTACTGTGCTTCAGTTAAATAGGGTTAGAAGCACAGTAACGCACAGTATGGTTTCTGGAGCTGCTCAAGTTTTCTCTCTCTCTTTTTTGTTGTTGTTGTTAAGGAGTAAAACATCAGCTTCGAGTTCATCTGTCTTTTGGACTGGATTGCCCAATCCTTGGGGATCACAAGTACTCAGACTGGAATAAGCTGGCCCCCCAGGTGACCCCTGCTTGTCTGTGCAACAGCTAAGATGGGGGGAGCTTTTGCTTTCCCCTTGTTAAAGTCCGACGTGAGTCACCGCAAGGATGTTTTGACTGTACTGTACTAGTTACCCAAACTAGTCACCTCGCTTAGAGAGAAACAGCTGCTGTTCTCACGGAGCTGCAGGATCTGTTCGCAAAACCCTTGGCTTCATTTGTTTGTCTTGGATTGTGTTTGGAGGCGGGACAGGCGGGGTTGAGGGGGGGCACTTTCCTGAGGCTTCAAGCAGCCTTTCATGCTCTTGGTGAAGATAGGTGGGGGACACTTGTTTATCTCTTGTTGTCGTAGCCCATTCTCTAAGAAGGCCAGAGAACTGGCTGATAAGAACTTCGCTGGCCTGGTGGTTTTTCTCTCACCTGGGTTCCAAACCCTTCCGGAGAATGTCCCTGAAGCAGGCTGTCCACCGCTGTGCCTTCCAGGGGAGTTAGTGCTGGTTCCTTTAAGTGGAAAATGTCTGTCCCTGTGTGCTGCTCAAGGACGAGCTCTTGGCCTGGCTCTCAAGAGGCTGTCTTGTCTTTGTACAGAAGCTGTCTCTTGGTACCCTGAAGAAGCTGGGCCTGCACCAGGCGAAGGCCCGCCACATCCCCCTTCACCTGCACGCGCGCCAGCTGATCCTGCCGGCCCTGGGGTCCAGGAAGGAGGAGCTCAGCTTGGTCTGCGAGCCTCCTCGCTTCTTCTTCCGCTCCCTGCAACGCTTGGACCTACAGACGCCAAGTCAGGATCAGAATGGGGGCGACGAAGCCGGACGTGAGGGCGCAGTTAAGACTGCTGGGCTGTTGGGACCCTGAATCCTTCACTTTGTTTCATGGACTCTGCTAACTTCTCATTTGGGACAGACTCCAGAAGAGCCAGGTGTGGGAAGTGGAAGAAATTCAGCTGCTTCCCAGCCTTTACTGGACACTAAATCCTATTTACTGAGACACTGGCCGTACTCTGGAAAAGCCTGCGGGGAGTCTCCCTGCCTCCCAGTCTCCTTGCCCAGGGGGAAGAGAGCCCAGGACCAGGCGGACTGGGTCCATAATTGAAAAAGGAGAAACTCGAGCACAGAATCTGTGCTCCGAAACTGTTCACGTCCAACAATAAACCCCTTGATCTATCCGGAAGGCTCCGGTGGTTGGAAAGAGCACGTGGCGGTCATCTGACTGCTGGAGAAATTCAGAAGCAGTTAGCCACTGTCCTCATGGATGTTCAGGATCTAATAGCAAAACCTCTCTGCTCCACTTGTTTTGTCCCAGATGCTAGAGACCCGTCAGAAGGCAGGATTCTCTCCAGCCGCAGCGCAGGAACCTTGTTGCAGTAGTGACTAGAGCCTGCAAAGGGGTGTTGTAGAATCGAGAAAAGCAGATGTGAAGGCCGGCCGGCCGGCAGGCCCTGATGGAGAGCACACACGGTCCGGAGAGTGGTTAGCTCCAGCTCCGTGCTGCTCTGTGGGAACAGGTTTTCTCTCCTTTTCCTTCATTTTTTTTTTTTTTGATTTCCCCAGACCCCTAAGAAGGCCCTAGTCTCTAGTGGTTTAAGGTTCGTGGGGGGGGGGGGGGGGCACGACCCCCCCCTTGTACAGTCAGAAATCCACATGTAAATTTTGACTCTCCCGAAACTTAACTGCTAGTAGCCTCCTGTCAACCGGAAGCATTACCAATGACACAAACAGTTGATTAACACATATTTTGTATGTTTTGTGTATTATATGCTGTATTCTCACTCAGCCAGAGAAAAGAAGACGTTATTAAGAAAATCATAAGGAAAGGAATACATTTACAGTTCTGTGCTCTATTTATCAAAGAGAAATCCGAGTATAAGTGGCCTGCGCCATTCAGACCCATTTTTGGTGGATCAGCTATATTTATGGGAAAGCTCCAAGTGTATTAACTCACTAAAATGAATGTGTAAAACACAGCTGTCCCCAAACCCAGGTGGTCACCAGGTGTGCCCTGTTTCCCTCTAGAACCCCTCCTCTGAGGATGGGCTTTCCTTGCTAGTCCCACCCCACCTTCTGAGCACCATCTTCACTCCCCACCACCTCAACTAGCGTAGGGCAGTTCCCACCAGAAACCAATCGCAGAGGGGAGTCTTAAGACCACTCCCCCCCCCCCCCCCCCCGCCCCGCCGTCCCTAGGGGCTGGGCAGGGCAGGGTGGTACTGATTAGGACAAGGACACCGCAAAACACTTCCTTCTGTTTTCTCAATCTGCTGTCCTTGGCTCTCCAGCCTCTGGACTGCTGTTAGCCGGAGGGCCTGGTAGGGTATACAAAGACTCAGCCTTGTATCCGGTCTTGCAAAGCGGGCCATGGGGCGGGGGGTACAGACCCCATTTCCCCAGTGCGGTTGGGGGGGTGGGGGAGTGCTGCTTGGTGCACTGTAATCCCAACACTGATGACCCGGGGTCAGGCCAAACCACAAGTTAAGGGCACGGTGTTCCACACGACTCCACTCCAGACACCAGCTGCAAGCTCGGGGCTTCCCAGACAACCCCCCACCCTTCTGCTCAGCCTAGGGGAGGAATGTTTCCCTCACCCTGTAATGGGTTCATGGGGTAAAGGAGCATCTGGCTCCAAAGGCCCCAAACAGGCCTGGTTCAGCCCCAAGGCAGAGAGACAAAGGCAGAGGAGTGGTGGGGAGACAAACGGATTTATGCCCGTGAGACCAACGCCGGGAAGACAGCGGACTCATGTCACAGAGACTGTCTCTGAAGTGCTGAAAATACTGCCAGGTTTACAGGAGGAATATGTGGGACAAAGGTCAGTGGGTCCATAAGGGTGGGCAGTGAAGGTCAGGTTGATTGTTGTCTCGCGTCAATCGTGTGGGTCTTCGTGGTATCAGGACAGTTGTTACTGCTGGAGGGGGTAGTCTCCATTCCTATCAAGGGATGCTTTGCCCCCAGGGTCCTTTGCCTGAGTTAAGAGATAAGCTGGAAAGAATCTAGAAGTACAGACGGAGGTCTACGGCAGGTAGCTAAAGTCCTCTTTCAAACCCTCTACCCTGACTGGCTCTAAACATTAAACTGATAGAAGAACAGGAGGTAAATATACACATTTATGTGATACAAGTTTTACATGGCATAGGGGTCTTCAAAAGACCCCCCCAAAAAACCAGACTTGTGTGCTTTTTGGGTTTTTTGTTTGTTTTTTAGTTGTCTCCACACCCAGCGTGAAGTCCAAAGCAGGGCTTGAACTCACGACCCTGAGATCAAGACCTGAGCTGAGATCAAGAATCAGATGCTCAACCCACCGAGCCACCCAGACTTGTATATTTTTGCGCTGGGTGTGATGAGGAGTGGACAGTCATGGAATGTGGTAAGTTAAGAAGGAGTGTGGGGTAATTGTACATTGAGGGAAACTTAGCAAAGCCTATTAGGATTCTTCTTGACATTCCATTGTCTGTGCACAAAGGAGATTCTCCTTTCCTCTGGTATAAAGATGGCATCTCTCAGGAAGGTGTGATCTGTTTCAGAGAAGAAGGATGGGGGGGGGGTGACGAGGTCCAAGTCACCTTCCTGTTTCTGCCATTTTCTCAAACTTCTTCAGCTTAAAATACTCAGTATGCCAAGGTACCATATTTTGGGGTAGCATTTCCTGAATCCCATTGCCAAGTAGCTACAAATTATGGGATTCCCGCTCTCCCCTCAGGATTAGTAATTCACTGGCACGACTCCCAGAACTCAGGAAAGTGCTACACTTGCCGTTTTATTAACAGCAATCACAGGATAGAAATCAGGAGCAGCCAAAAGGACGAAAGGGTGAGGTCTGGGAAGGTCCCAGACTCAAAGCTACCCTGTCCCCTCCCCGAGGAGTTGGGACACAGCACACTCTTCACACTCTGGTGTGTGTCACCAGCCAGGGAGGTGGCTCAAGCTTCCACGCTGAGGTTTTTGGTTTTGTTTTTTTTTTTAAGATTTTATTTATTTACTTGACAGAGATCACAAGTAGGCAGAGAGAGAGAGGGAGGGAGGAGGAAGCAGACTCCCCGCCGAGCAGAGAGCCTTGATGTGGGGCTCGATCCCAGGACCCCGAGATCATGACCCGAGCTGAAGGCAGAGTCTTTAACCCACTGAGCCACCCAGGCGCCTCCCATGCTGAGTTTTTTTTGGGATTCATCCTTCAGCATGATTGATCAGCTCACTGGCCAGATGACTGAACTCAGTCTAGTTCCTCTTTCCATCTCCACGCCCCGACCTCCAATCACCTGGGTGATCGTTTGGCAAGGCCAGCCCCCATCCTGAAACGACCTGGGAGGCCATAGAGTCCCTGCTGATGCCAACCATCGGGACCATCAGAAGTAACAAAGCCACACCTATGGCTTGGGAAACTGGATTCAGGGGCTTCCTCCCACAGACCAGGGACAAAGGCCTGGCAAATTCCTTGCAACATTCAGTTTCCTTTCCAACCCCCCCCCTTCAGATCCCTTTGCCTTTCTGTGCCCCAGGGAGTGACAGCCTTGGTGGCTCCCTGTATAGATGCCCCCATGCCCTGGGGCCTTAGGGGCCTTAAGGCAAGCGACCTTGAGATATTTCTGTTCACTTTCTCCCTCGCCTCCCACTGAGCACACTCCCACCTGCTACAGTCCACAGGGTGAGGACGGATTGTCCTCAGGCGTGGTCGTCACACAGTACAGGGAAGCTCTCCTTTCCTGGATCTTTTCGCTCGCTGTGTGGACGCTGTAGGCTTTTTCGCTTGCTGTGTAGACGCAGTCAGGGAGCGCTACCAACAGCCTACACACACGGTAACCCATGCTGTCTAGTCCCCACCGGCATGCCCATACCCACCACACGCCATCCTAGATGTGTCGACAGTCAGAAGCCCCATGCTGTTCGTATCACCTCTTTAACACCACCCCCCGACCCGTCCTGCCAACTAATTCCCATTCTCACAACGGGGCTGCTCTTTGCCTGTTCCCAGCTCACTCCCTGGGACTCCTCAATGGCTGTCTGCAGAATGTCTTCTGGGGAGATAAACATACAAGTAGGGAGACTCGTGAGGGGCCCATGTAATAGTCCAGATGAGCTGGGACAGGTTTGGAGACGAATGGACTAGACAGGTTTAAAATGAAGCTCAGGAAAAAAAAAAAAAAAAGGAAGGAAGAAAGAAAGAAAAAAAAAGAAATGCAGCTCAGAGGAAGTCCAGTGGGTACAAGTGATCGAGTATGGCATGGAGGTTGAATCTAAGACGACTCCCAGAAAGTATGAACAACCAATTAGATGAGGTGGGTAGGCAATAAATAGGGAAGGAACAGTTTTTGGGGTAACCCTCCCAGTCCCAAGTGAGTGCACTTCACGCATCCACCAAGGGAGGACCAAAGGACGGTGGTTACCCAGTGCTCCTGAAGCACGGCGAGCGTGTGCCTGTCTTCATCATTGAGCCCTGACCACAGAGCATCTTCATCACTTCCTCTAATTATATCTGCCCTCCCCCAAGCTGTGACCTTCTCGTGGGCAGGCACCGAATGTCTGTCTCCAGCCCCCAAGCCCTATACTTGTAAACCCTCCGAAAGTGACTACGGACCAGAGGCAGCTGTAGCACTGGGGGTGGGATGGGGGGGGCATTCTCAGGCTCTGGAGTCAGATGGGCTCTGGGTACACATTCTGACTCTGCTGTTTATTTGCTATGACAGTGGGTAACTTATTTAACTTATCTGAGCCTCAGTTCACTCACCTGCAAAATGAGTTTAACGAGAGTACCAGTATTATATATTTTAAGGATTAGCTGAATTTGTATTTAATTCCCAGAATAGTTCCTGACATATTGTAAGAGCCCAGGTCCTGTGATATACTAGGTTGAAACAGGTTCACTTTGCCATTTGAAAAACGTTTTTTGACATAGAGTTCACATACTATAATATCCATCTAAAGTGTATAATCCAAAAAAAAAAAAAATAAAGCATATAATCCAATGGTTTTATGTTCACAGAATCAGACAACCATCTAACCTAATTTTAGAAAATTTTCACGCTTACAAAAAGAAACCTTATGCCCATTTAGCAGTTGCTCCACATTCCCACTCATACCCAGCCATGCCAACCACTAATCTATTTTCTGTCTCTATACATTTGCCTATCTTGGATACTTCCTATAAATAAAATCATGTGATCTAGGATCTTTTGTGCCTGGCTTTTTCCACTCAACATAATGTTCTTGGGGCTCATCCATGTCGTAGCAGAAATCAGTACTTCATTTCTTTTTATTGCTGAATAATATTCCATGGTATAAATATACCAATTTTTGTCTATCCGTTTATCAGTTAATGAGTTTTTCACTTTCTGGCTACAACGAAACAAACATTCATGTATGTTTTCATTTTTCTTAGGTACCTGCCCAAGAGGTATGTACACGCCTAGTGGAGTTGTTGGGTCATGGGTAACTCTGCTTAATACTTATGCAGTGGCCAAGGCTGTATTGCAAAGTGGTTGTACCATTTTGGATCCAGGGTCTCACCAACACTTGTTATTATTGGCTTTCTGATCATTGTGGATATGAAGCAATTTCCCATGTTTTTTTTTAAATTGAAGTAGAGGGGCACGTGGGTGGCTTAGCTGGCTAAGTGTCTGCCTTCGGCTCAGGTCATGATCTCAGAGTCCTCAGATCGAGTCCCGCATCGGGCTCTCTGCTCAATGGGGAGTCTGCTTCTCCCTCTTATCCTTCCCCAGCTCATGCTCGTGCTGTTTCTCTCAAATAAATAAAATCTTAAAAATAAAATACTATTGAAGTATCATTGACATTTCACATTATATTATTTTCAGATGTATAACATACTGATCCGATTTTAGTATATACTGCAAAATGATCACCATAGCCATCACCATATATAATCACAAATTTTTTTGTGATGAGAGCTTTTAAGATCTACTCTCTTAGCAACTTCCAGATAAGCCAGTTTTACTCATGATATATACGTGACATCCCTAGGCCTTATTTATTTTATCACTGGAAGTTTGGTACCTTTTGGCCCCTTTCACATATCTCACACACACCCCCAACCCTGGCCAGTCTATTCTCTGTATCTCTGAGCTCTTGTTTTGTTTTGTTTTAGGGTCCACATGTCAGTGAGATCATACAGTTGCCTTTTTCTGTCTGGTTCATTTCCTTAGCATAACACCCTGAATTCCATCCACATTGTTGCAGAAGGCAAACTTTTCTCTTTTTTTTTAGTGGCTGGGTAATATTCCACTGTCTGTGCACACTACATTTTCTGGATCCATTCATCTACTGATAGACACTTAGGTTGTTTCCCTATGTTGGCTTTATCATTGTGGATTTGATGTGCATTTTGCTGATGGCTAATGACACCGAGCATCTTTTTATGTGTTTATCAGCCATTTGTATATTTTGTTTGAAGAAATATCTATTCAAACATGTTGCCCATTTTACAATTGGGTATTTGTCCTTTTTAAAAATTAAGTTGTGAGAGTTCTTTATATATTCTGGATACCAATCCTTGATCAGATACATTACTGTAAGTATCTCATTGCCTTCCGTTGTCTTTTCACTTTCTTGATTATGTTGTCTGCAACACAGAAGTTTTTTTTAATGTAGTCCAATCTGTTTTTCTTTTTGTTGGGTGTGTTTCTTTTTTTTTTTTTAAAGATTTTATTTATTTGACAGAGAGAGATCAAAAGTAGGCAGAGAGGCAGGCAGAGAGAGAGGGGGAAGAAGGCTCCCCGCCGAGCAGAGAGCCCGATGCGGGGCTTGATCCCAGGTCTCTGGGATCATATCCAAGCCGAAGGCAGAGGCTTTAACCCACTGAGCCACCCAGGTGGCCCTCTGGTTTTTTATTCTATTAATTAATTAAATAATTAATTTTAAAAAAAAGATTTTATTTATTTATTTAACAGACAGAGATCACAAGTAGGCAGAGAGGCAGGCAGAGATAGAGGAGGAAGCAGACTTCTGCTGAGCAAACAGCCTGATTCGGGGCTTGATCCCAGGACCAGATCATGACCTGAGCCGAAGGCAGAGGCTTTAACCCACTGAGCCACCCAGGCGCCCCCTTCTGGTTTTTTATATAAGAAAACATTGTCTAGTCCAAAGTCATGGAAATTTCCTCCTATATTTTCTTCTAATAGTTTTCTCGTTTAATTCTTGCCTTTAGGTCTACGATCCGTTTTAAGTTAATTTTTGTATATGATATAAGGCAGGTATCCAACTTGGCATGGGGACAGCCAGTTGCCCCAGCACCATTTATTGAAAAGGTTATTCTTTCCCCCATGGAACTGTTGTGGTAAATTTCCGTTTTTGGAAGTATGCTGGGTCAAATATAGATAATTTCACAGAATACAATTTAGTTTTGTTACAGTATTAATGTTGTGGAGAAATAACTGCAGTTTCTGATTTGGACACCAGATGGCAGCAGTCTCCCACATTTTATTCCTCTTCCTCCGAGCTACCAGTAGGAACAGGTTTTAATCAAGGATCACGTATCCTCCAGAAGTCTTGCTGTCTTTTTCTACGCTGTGATAAGCCTGGCTTTGGTTACCCTAACCTTGTAAATCTCGGTGCCCTACTTTTTTAAAGTGGAAAATCTGGAGGTTTCCATCTTTTGGTGGAGAGAGGTAAGCAGAGGGAGACCATGATTTGGGCTCCCCTGGTGAGTTTGAAATCGAATTTGATTCATAAACACTCAGTTATAAAAGCACGACAGGTTCCTTACAGAAATGTAGAACGTATAGCCAAGCTGTTCTCAGCTACCAAAACACCTGCTGGAAAGACACATGTTCCCACCCCGCGGTTGCAGGGCTTTGCTAGCTAAGTTCTTCGCTTAGTGCTTAGGTCTTGGCTGATTTTATTCTGGCTCAATGTGGTAAACAGTTGCAATCTCTTTGTTGATCAGAAGCATTGATAGATAGTTATGTATGATTCTGATTAATAAAAACAGGCTGATGAACTATTATTTGATAAATAGGAGGGGAAAGGAAGGTAACAAGTTCGGCAGCCTTAAGCGCACCAGCCATATGAGTGACCACTGTTGCTGCTCTTCCCTCCTCCATTCCTCCTGGGGGATGAGCGCCTCCAGAGCAGGCCTCACCCCTTCTTCCCCCACAGCCTTCCTGACCCTGACTTAGGAGTCGCCAGGCCCTTGGCCCCACCAGTGCCTTCCGTCTGCATCCGTGGGCCTGTGGACCCCAGCATCAGAGCTGACTGTGCGCCCCCTTTTGCCCGCACAGTCTGTCCAGGGACAGCTGCAAGAGTAGGGGGGCGGGCCGTGGGACTAGGGGGACGGCAGCCTCCCTGTACAGAGAGACGGCAAAGGCCAGCTCTGCCTGCAGAGGCCGTGTGCACCAAGGCTGCCTTCAGCACTCTGGGAGCGATTACCGCCTGTCCATCAGCAGCTCCCAGGACCCGGGCGGGATGGCCTGGACCCATTCAGGGAGGAGGGCCAGGGGAAGAGATCCTCACTTTGATGTGAGCCATGAGGTCAGGCAGGGAGCAGGAGGTGAGGGTCGAGGGGGAGGCCTGCTGGAGACAATCTCCTCTCCCATCTCAGGCTTCCCCAGGAAGACGGGAAGACGCCAGCTTCTCTTGGCGCCCCTTTCATCTCTCTTTTGTGTGGGGCCAGGTCTCTGCCCAAGCCCCGGGGCTGCTCCGCGCTTCCTGTCCCAAACCTGTGGGCCTCAGCCTGCCTTTCCCAGTGTGTCCTGGGCCTGTTCACATGCCCTCTCTGGGGGGCAAAGAGGGACTGTGGGGCACCTAGGATGGGGCCTAAACCCACCTACTTGGTTCGTAGTTGATTCTACAGAGCATGTGGTAATGATCTCCGGAAGGAAAGTCAGAGAAGAGCATTTCCCTTGAGTACCCGGAGTCCCAGGACCCAGAGGGCTCTACCTTTAACTATACTCCCAGCAGGCGCTGCAGGTGGCTCGCCAGCTCCTGACAGTACCCACCTCCCTGCTGGGGAAGAGAGAGGAGAGAAACAGGGAGGGAGGCAGGAGGAGGAAGACGGAAGGACGGGCAGGAGGAGACAGCCACTGGCCCCCTTGAACTCCTTGCTCTCCTCTGAGTTGTGAGCGCACACACACACACACACACACACACACACACACACACACCAAGGCCTTCTCTAGGCAGTCCTAAAAAGCTGCCAGCTCATCCTGGCCCAGCCCTGGAGTCTGGCCTTTTTCCTGTCTAAAGTTACAGAATTTTCCAGAAGTTTCCCTGTGTGGGTATTCCCCCCCCCCCCCCCGGAGTTATAAACCAGATTTCCCCTATTCCCCTGCTTCTCTGGCCTGGGGAAGAAAAGCCAAAGAGGGAAAGAAAGCAAGACAGAGGGTCTGCGATCAAACCCAAGGCTTATCATTCTTTCCTTTCTCCTACTGGGAGTTTCAGAAACCCACTAGTAACAGTAGCTGTAACATTCAATGCTTGTCGCCTACCCAGGACCTCTTACTTATATTAGGTCATTTAAAGCCCAGTAGGGACACCTCGGTGGCTCAGTCAGGTTTAGCCTCTGTCTTGGTCTCAGGTCATGATCTCCAGGTCCTGAGATTAAGCCCTGCATTGGGTTCCCTGCTCAGTGGGGAGGCTGCTTCTCCCTCTATCCTACCCCCATGCTCGAGCTCTCATCCTCTCTCAAATAAATAAAATCTTAAAAATAAAGCCCCCAGTAATAGTAAATTAACCCCCCCAGAATATAAAAGCTCCCCCCAGTAATAAAGCCTCCTTGCGAGGAATAGATCCCTGGGATATCCCCGGGGACTAGGGGTCCTAGACATCAACAGAGAAGTCCCTTCCCAGATACCCCGGGGATGGAGGCCACCCCAAGAAAAGAGCAAGCTGTGTATGTACTTGGAACATGAGCTTAGCTGTATCACATTCTCTCTGGGCCTCAGTGTCCTCACCTGTAAAATGGGCAAGGTGAGACAAAGCCTACGAACTCAGTGTCCGATGAAGACAGTCTCTGAGACCCCTCCTAGTTGCAGGACCCCGAGTCTGATTTGGGAGAAGAAATACCACCCTGTCCCCTTGCCCCACACAGTTCCTGCCTGAGAAGCTTCTGTGTCTCAGAGAGGGCAGAGGAAAAACTCAATATTTGGATCCAATTTAGGAGTCTTCTTCTTCTTTTTTTTTTTTTTAAGATTTTATTTATTTATTTGACAGACAAGTAGGCAGAAAGGCAGGCAGAGAGAGAGAGGAGGAAGCAGGCTCCCTGCTGAGCAGAGAGCTCAATGCAGGGCTCGATCCCAGGACCCTGAGATCATGGCCTGAGCTGAAAGTAGAGGCTTTAACCCACTGAGCCACCCAGGTGCCCCCTCTTTTTTTTTTAAGATTTTATTTATGTATTTGACACAGAGAGAGAGAGAGCACAAGCAGGGGGAGTGGCAGACAGAGGGAGAGGGAGAAGCAGGTTCTCTGCAGAGCAGGGAGGCTGACGTGGGGCTTGATCCCAGGACCCCGGCTGGCATCATGACCCAAGCCGAAGGCAGTCGCTTAACCAAATGAGCTACCCAGGCGCCCCTCAATTAGGAGTCTTTCCTAGCATTGGAGGCAGAGCCTTCCAGAAGGATGGTGGCATCCGCCACTGTCTCGGTGGTGAGTGATCAGCCATTCCAATCAGAGCTGCAGCCACTAGCTTATCCTGAGCTCTCACAGGGCGCCAGCTAACCGCCAGCTAAGATCTGGGTGATCTTAAATCCTCCAAATACTTCCCCTCAGCAGGTATCTAAGAAACCGGGAAATCAAAGGAAGTAACTTGCCTGTAGCTCAGAAGTGAGGGGCTGAGATTTGAGTCCACCTTCTTACCCACCATTCCTGCCCGACTTCAGTTGCTGTCTTAGATTTCCAACAATGTTTTTGGTGAGGAGGTAGGTCTCGTGTTAGGCTCTCTGGGCCATTAGTAGGTTTTCCTAGAGTCCCCGGGGAGTGAAAACTGCCCCAACTATGCTATGCTTACTACAATTGGCAGAGAACTAGCAAGGGAGCAGGAGACGGGTCCTCTCCCCCAGCGGACAGAGATTGGAGGTCCAAGCTGGACGTGCAGAGACCTTGGGGTCTACCAGGAAATGCCTGAGCAGTCAGGGCCCCAGGAACCCATGTGAGGGGCCTCCACAGCCACTCAGGAGATCACCTTGGGGGCAGGGCAGAACGCAGGTGGTCCCTGGACGGGGTTGTCCACTGGAGATGGAGCTAGAGACCAGAATATGGTCTCTAACTCAGAGACCTCAGCCGCTGGGCCGGAATGCGCAGGTGTGTGGGAGGACACAGCCTCTGCAGCTTCGGAGGGGCATGGGGTTCCCCGAGGAGCATGGGGTGGTTCAAAGGTGCTCACGTGAAGCCAGGGCCCTTTGGTTCCTGACCTGAGGGTCAGAAACCCAGCGCACCAGGGCCAGCACACCCTGGCCCCAAATCCGGGTGGGGGAGGGTTGAAGTTGCTCTGTCAGAGTTTTCTCCCCCAACCCCAGCCCTCCCGAGCCCAGTGCCCAAAATCACTCATCCCTGGGCAATTTACCTGCCACCAGAGTCTGTATTTGCAGCATCGAGAGGGTGAGGGGAGGTAGAGGGGGAGGGAGATCAGAGGGGGGAAGCCTGGGGCATGAGAGACACCAGAGGCTTTGTCCCTGTGCCCACCATTTTGGGAGGGAGGGGCGGGGGTCAGCGGCGGCTTCACAACTATTGGCAAGCCGCCCTGTGTCTGGGTCAGGGAATTAAGCTGTCCTCACCTCTGCAGCATGAATAAGGTCTGGGACGGCTGTGACAAGAGCTGTCAGTGCTGGTGTCCTGTCCCAGCAATCGCTGACCAGGCCAGGCAGCTCAGGACACCTGGGAAAGATAGGTCTGGAAGAGTAAGGTCCAGGGCCTGCTGGGGGGGGGACACAGCAACCTTTGTATGCACCTGCCCCTCATCAGGCACAGACTGCTTCCTGCCAGGGGGCTCCGTCCCTGTCCTGCCTCCCCAGACCTGGACTTGGCAACTTGCGTCTCTCCCCAGCCCCTGCCTGCCACCTGCTCGCGGCAAGGCACTAATCTTCTCTGGAGAGCTTGTCCTAGTGGGGATGAGGACAGGGACGAGCTTCCAGGTGAAGCTGGTGACAGCGACTGTTGGGGCGTTGGTCCAGTGTCTGCCCTCCCTGTCTTCGCCTCTTGGTTTCTTACCGAACAGATGCCAACCAGCCTGCCAAGTGCTGGGGGCCACTTGGGAGGTGTGTGAGCTGATGGGAGGTGTCCTCATGGGTGGGGGTAGCCGGGTGACCCCTAGAATCCCGCTTGGTCCTGTCTTGGGAGAAGACCGAGCCTCTGTGGGAGCTGAGCCCCAACCAGAGAGGGGCAGACAAACCTCAGGCCACATCTCCCCAGTCCCCAAGTCCTCCCGGGCTCTATGGCCTGACACCTTAATCCAGCAGAGGCCTTGCCAAGCTTGAGTTGCTGTGGGGGAAAATCTGGGGACCGAGGTTCTAGGCCCTGGGCCTCAGCCCAGCTCATTCCAAAGGCATCAGGCCAGGTAACTGTCCCCCGGGGGCTGGGCATGGCGGGCCACCTCCCTGGGCAGCAGCCTCAGACAGTGTCTCTCCCAACGTGCCGGCATACAGGGGGAATGTGGGCACTCTCTCAAAAGGAAACCTGCATCTGGCCTGCTGTCTGCCTCCATGGACTGCCCCGGTGTTTTCCATGGACACATGCCTTCTCTGCCAGCTCTGCAATTCCATGCTCTCCTCTGGCCTGTCCCGAGATCAGCCTGGAGGGGCTCCAGACCAGGGTTTGGGGTACCAGGAAGGGGAGGGAGCCTCTCTGACCTTGCAGTTCCTGGAAAGGAGTGATGCCCCTGGTGGACCTGGAACCTCCCCACGGCCCATGAGCTCTGGGTGAGTGACCCAAATGTTGGCAGGTCCCCACGGCCACTCCTCTTCCCCACAAGGGTCTGAAGCTAGACAAAGGCAAAAGGAGAGTGAGTTACACCCTACACCCGGGTTTGCCCTCCGGCTAGAAAGCTAGGGACGAAGTGGGAGCCATTCCCAGGGAAATGGTGAGCTGTGACTTATCATCCGTCGTCCCCCACATCTACCCAACGACACCTCCTGGGCCCGGGCTCTCCTGGGCAGTGGTGGAGGCACACACGATGCTCCCCAGCCCTGAGCCCACAGTTTGGACGGTGTGGGGAATGTAGACAGGGTATTATGAGACCCCTGGGAAGAGCAGGTGCAGCCTGGGCGGAATTGCCAGTGCAGGGGGGAAAGGGCATCCTGAGGGGAGAGGGCAGGTTCAGAGCTAGGTCTGCAAGCAGTTTGGTGTAGTCCGAGGGCAGGGCCTGGGGCAGGAAGGGGCAGGGCTGGGGAGGAAGTGCGGGCCTGGGTCCCTGAGCTTGGACTCTAAGGTTGGACCCCTTGGGGGAGCCAAGGGGACAGAGTCTGGGGAATCCCCCTTGTGCTGGGTAGGGCAGGGGCTGCCGTGGGTCAGCATGTGGGAGATGGGGCTGAGGTCCCTTGGTGATGCTGTCAACGGGTGACTGAAGAAGAACATGGCTCTTCTTGGATCCGACGTCCCCAATCAGCCCCACCTGTGTTCCCGGTGGTCCTGCAAGGAGCCTAGAAGGGTCTGTTGGACTGGCAGCATTAAGGGGCCTTCTTGTACTTCCCAGGAGCTCTGGTTCCTGATACCCCACAAAGGCCCTGGAGGCAGGCTTCGGGTGGACTGCTCGCAGACCCAGCATCCCAGCCGGCCTTTCCCCGGGGCGTCTCCATCTGCCCCTCAAAGCTCACGGGGAGGATGGGGCGGCTTGAAGCTGCCTCTAGGGTTCCAGTGGGGAGAACGGGAGAGGAAGGCATTGATGGAAGGTCACAACCCTCTGTCCTGACCCCCAGGATCCAGGTCAAGAATTCTCATAGCAGAGTCAGGCTGTCCATCCCCTGTTGCTCTGCCCTGGTGTACTTCTGCTGGGGTCCCTCTGGATCCCCCTCTCTTCCTCTGCCTGTCCCTCTCTTAGCCTTTGTATGTGTTCATCCCTCTGGTGTTTCCTCTGCAGTCCTTCCTTCTCTTCAGACTTGGGTCTTTCCCCCTGTGGCTCGCTCTCTGCCTCTTCCAGCTCATTTTCAGTCTCCTGGGTCTCTTTCCTCTGTGCGAATGCCCTTCCCTCCTCTGGGTGGCAGCCTGGTCCACATCTTCTCGCCAGCCTCCCCTTTCCCCAGGAGCCAAAGGCAGGCGCTCTGGCCTCACCTCTGTCAGTCTGTCCGAGCTGGGACCCCCTTCCCAGAGAAAGCAGTATGGACGGTGCTTGCTCTTCTCCCTGACACCTTGAAGCTGGGGGCTGGGGGGCGGGGTGGCTTTAGCCCCTGATAATCTCCACCAGTTCCAAACCCACATAAACAACCCTGGTACAAATACGCTGCTCCACAAACACCCTCACCCTCGGCCTCTCCTGGACCCCTCCTGTGCAGAAATACTGACACCGCCCCACCACCTAAGGGCTGTCACCAACGCCGCCCTGAGTCCTGGGGTCGCACAGCCTGAGCATCCTGCTGGCAGTGGAGGGGTCGGAGGTATGGGGAGGAGGGGGCTCCGTAGGCTGGGATCTCAGGGGCCATCCCGAGGGCTCACTTCAAAGCTGGGCTCCCTCCACGGCTAACACTCTGGCCTGAAGACTAGAAAGAAGGACGGGGTACATCTAGCCTCGTTATCACCCCACTTCCTCAGAAGCCTTCAGTCTTCCTCAGATGGTCTGGAATTTTCCCCACGTCCTGGAGGAGACTTGCCCGGATCCTGCTCACCTGTTGGGACCCTCACCTTGTTCCCGTCCCTTGCGGGCACCCCGCTGTCTTTCCCTCTGGTCCTCAGATGGGCCAGGCCCTCCCCCGACTTAGGCCTCACAAGTGCCTCCCCCCACTTTGGCTTCTGTCCACACTCCAAGGCCCCTGGGCCTGTCTAAAGCCCCTCCTTCAGGTCTCAGCTTCACCCCCCGGGGTCTCAGGGAACACAGGCCAGAAAGTCACCTGCTGGCCTCTGGACAAACAGCTTGTTCTCCAACGAAACGTCTATGTTGACGCCTGGCCAGGGCCGAAAGGAGGAGGGGCAGCCGTGGGCATGTGTGGGCTGGGCTGTGGGGCGAGGGGGAAGGGAGGGAGGGGGACTGGGTTTAATGAGGTGACTGCCACTTGTAAATGAAACAGAAGGCAGCACAGCTTGTGTGAACTTTGACCTCTCCTGTCTGTCTTGCCTTTCAACGGGAGCTTTACGACCGCCTCCCTTGGAAGGGACCCACCACACGCAGCCCCCGGAGGGCAAGGTTGGATGGGATGCTCAGTCCCAGGGTGGAGAGAAGGAGGGCTGGCAGCAGGGGTGCAGGCTGGGCTCACCACAGCCCCGAACATCCGCTCTCCCAACAGGAGCTTTGGAAAACAGAAGCAGGAGGCTAGAGCTGAGGGGCGTCCTTTGCCAAGCTGGAGACTTCTAAAAAATGCAAATTCCCAGGCCCCATGCCTGCAGTGTTGCTTTGGGTTGGGAGTATCTTTTTAAAAAGCTCCCACAGTGATTCTTAGACTCGGCCAAGTTTAGCAAACACTATCTTGGAATACACGGTCATGCCGACGGGCGGCTGGACCCTGGCTCCATTTAATGAGGATCCTCCCCACCCCCCCGCCCCCCGCACACCAGACACTGTGCTAAGTGTCTTACAGTCACTAACCCCCTGGGCCCTCCACACGTCCGCAAGGCAGAAGGCATTACCTACATCTCACGACGAATGGTGAACAATGGGACGAAAATGAAAGAGCTTGCCTGAGGGGATACAGAACTGAGATTTGAACATGCGTCTGATTCTAGAAGTTCTGTTTTTAAGCAGAATACTGCTCCCACTGTCCTTCGGGGCCAATGGAAATTTGTCGTTAACACCGAGGTGTCCAGACCAGGAAAGCATCGTCTCAGTGCATTCTAAGTCTAGTCCTGGGCCAGCTTTGGACTTCATGGTTAACGACTACCCCGCCGGGCGGAGATGCTTGTCTGTCTGTCTATCTGTCTGTCTTATTCTTGACCTACACCCCGGGTGCCTAGCACAGGTGTGGCTTGTAGAAAATGCTTAATAAATTCCCGTCAAAACGGTGCTAAATACTATTTAAAAAAGAAAAAGAGGGGCAGCCTTGGTGGCTCAGTGGGTTAAAGCCTCTACCTTCGGCTCAGGTCATGATCTCAGGGTCCTGGGAACGAGCCCCGCATCGGGCTCTCTGCTCAGCGGGGAGCCTGCTTCCCCCTCTCTCTCTGCCTGCTTTTCTACCTGCTTGTGATCTCTGTCAAATAAATAAATAAAATCTTTAAAAAAAAATAAAAAGAAAAAGATTCCCAAGACAAAGTACAAAGCACGCCCTTCTTCGCGGGAGGCCCCTTCAGAGAGCCAAGAGTTTTTTCCTTTTTCTTTGGAGCAGGAAAGTGAGTTTAGTTAAAAAGGATAGCATCTGGGGAAGGGTCCTGGGTATGCAATTTGAGAGAGGGTCAGCTACGGGAATAGAGGGACGTGCCCCCTTCCCTCTGCCCTGCCGCGCCCCACCCCTGCATCTAGGAGGGGTTTCAGTGGGATTTTTCTCCATCCCCCCACCCACCCTCTGGCCCCAGCCTCAGTGCTCTTCTGGAAAGGTGCCCACTCCCAGGGCCCAGGGTCCTTGCACAATGAACGTATCGGTCGGTGGCTTTAGCTTTGCCAGCGTTTCCTTAACTCAAACATGACTCCCTGAGGGCACCAGAGTGGCTCAGTCCATTAGGCGTCTGTCTTTGGCTGGGGTCGTGATCCCAGGGTCCTGGGATGGAGTCCCACATGGGGCTCCCTGCTCAGCGGGGAGCCTGCTTCTCCCTCTCCTCCTGGGTTCATGCTCTCTTGTCTCCCTCTATCAAATAAATAAATAAATAAAATCTTAGAAAAATCCCAACTCCTTGACATTTTCATTCTCCCGCCCTTCATCAGCTCCCAGTCTTCTCCATTCCTGAAGATCACAAGCCACATCCTTTCTACTTTATATTGCTAGTGCCTGGCAAATACGGGCACTCCATAAGTGATTGTTTTTGGTAAGTCCTTTTTTTTTTCTTTCAGTCTGGGGACAAGCGAAAAGGCGGCGGGCACATGGGAGGCGGAGGAATGTCACCAGCGCCTGGAAAAAGATTTGTGCGGAGATGCCCCCTGCACTGGGACGGTGGACATGGGCGGTGAGGTTATTGGCGGAGCTGCCCCAGCATCGAGGGATGGATGTGTTCTCTCCTGCTGAGATCTTAACAGAACAGAAAGGAACCTTTCCTGCAAGCAGGAGATGGTCTGGGGGGTTCCTGAAGTGTTCCTCACCCCACCCCCTGGAAGCTCCGGCCATTTCCCCTTCAGGTAAAGGGACAATGAAACGGCTCTTACAAACCAGGATACTGTGGAGAGTACAAGGTGGCGATCAATAATTGCACAAGGACGACAGACTTAACCAGGACGGTGGTCACCCTACTTTTGGGTCATCCTGCCTTCGGAGTTTGGGGTGCTGGAAGCCAGGAGTTCTGACTCCCAGCTGATGGCTGGAGCAAGGGGCAGCTGCAAGACATGGAACAGCGGCCCTGGAGGGAGAGGTGACGTTGGAGCAGGTGTCCTAGAGGGGAAGGGGCTGGGAGGGCTCAGAGCCGGGCTCAGGCTGCGGTGGGTGGCCCGGGTGCGCTGGGAAGCTGGGGAGAGAGGCTCAAGTAGACTGGACTGGAAAGGGATGGGCCCCCCTGGGGAGGTGTGTGCTGGACAGCCTGGGAAGTGGGTGCCTTCCCCCGCCCGCGATTCCCACTCCAGGTCAGCCCGAGAGCAGGACTGCATTATGCAGGCCCTTTGCAGAATCTGATGAAAGCCACTGACCTTCTCAGAAAACACAAATGCCCTCCCACATACTCATCTGCAATTCCAGGGCATCACAGACGCCCTTGATCTTAGGAAATGAGGTTCTCCCTTTCTCTCTCCCGCCCTCCCTCCTTTTCCTTTTCCCTCTCCCTCTCTTAAAGATGCACTCACAGAGCTTTATTGAGGATTCATAGCACCATAAAATTCACTGAATTAAAGTCTGTAATTCAATGGTTTTTTGTATATCCACAATTTTGGGCAACCATCAAAATTAATTTTAGAACACTTTCAACACTCCAAAAAGAACACCTTCAACTCTAAGTCATCACCCTCAAAGGCCCCTTTCAACCCAGCCCAACCACTAATTTCACCTACACTCTGTCTCTAAGGATTGGTCCATTTTGGACCAATGAATCCCATTCATATAAATGGAAATAGACAGCATGTGGTCCCTTTTAACTGGCTTTTGTCACTTAGTATGATGTTCCCAAGGCTTGTCCTACTGTAGCATGTAATAATACTCAATTTCCTTGTTGCCGAATAATATTCCATTATAGATACACCAAATTTTGTTTATTTGTTCATCAGTGGATGGATATTTGGGTTGTTTCCGCTTTTTGGACTTCTTTAAAAAATATTTTATTTATTTATTTGACTCAGAGAGAGAGAGAGAGAGATCACAAGTAGGCAGAGAGGCAGGCAGAGAGAGAGGGGGAAGCAGACTCGCCGCTGAGCAGAGAACCCGATGCAGGTCTTGATCCCAGGACCCTGAGATTATGACCTGAGCCGAAGGCAGAGGCTTAACCCACTGAGCCACCCAGGTGCCCCTCGCTTTTTGGACTCTTACGCATCATGCTTCTTTGAACACTTGTGTATACATTTTTGGGTGGATGTACGTCTCCATGTCTCTTCGGTTTATATCTAGGAATGGAATTGCTGGTCACGTGATAACTCTATGTGGAACTCTGAGTTCCATAACTCTATGACAACTCTTTGAGGAAGTGCCAGGCTCTCCCAAACAGGTTGCCCCATTGTGTAATAGTGCCAGAAGTGTAGGAGGGTTTCAGTTTCTCCACATCCTTGGCAGTACTGGTAATTATCAGTCTTTTTCCGATTCTAGATAGTCTAGTGAATGTGAAGCTGTATCTCGTGGTTTTGATTTGAAATTTTAGGAGTGCTGATGCTGCTGCGAATCTTATCATGTGCTTATTAGCCACTGTATGTCCTCTTTGGAAAAATGTTTATCCAAATCTTTTGCTCATTTTTTAAAAAAAGATTTTATTTATTTATTTATTTGACAGACAGAGATTACAAGTAGGCAGAGAGGCAGGCAGAGAGAGAGGAGGAGGAAGCAGGCTCCCTGCCGAGCAGAGAGCCCGATGTGGGGCTCGATCCCAGGACCCTGGGATCATGACCCAAGCTGAAGGCAGAGGCTTTAACCCACTGAGCCACCCAGGTGCCCCCTTTTGCTCATTTTTGAAGTGGATTGTCATCTTATTACTGAGTTGTGAGAGTTTTTATGTAAAAGTCCCTTATCAGATAAACGATTTGCAAAAATGTTATCCCATACCGTGGGTTGTCTTCACCTTCTTGACAGTGTCCCTTGAAGCTGAAAAGTTTTTGATTGTGATGATACACAATTTACCCATTTTATTTTTTGTTGCTTGTGGTTTTGGTGTCATATCTAAGAAACCATTGTCTAACCCAAGGTCACAAAGGTTCATACCCATATTTTCTTCTAAGAGTTTTCTATTTTTAACTCTTACATTTAGATCTTTGATCCTTTTTGGGGTGCCCAGGTAGCTCAGTTGGTTAAGTGTCTGCCTTTGGCTCAGGTCATGATCTCAGGGTCCTGGGTTTGAGCCCTGCATTGGGCTCCCTGCTCAGCGGGGACTTTGCTTCTTCCTCTGTCCCTCACTCCACTCATGCTCTCTTTCTCTCTTTCACTCACTCACTCTCTCTCAAATAAACAAATGAAATCTTTTATAAAAAAAAAAAAAGAGAGACAAGTCTTTGATCCACTTTGAGTTAATTTTTGTATATGGTGTAAGGTAGAGATCCAACTTCATTCTTTTACATGAAGACATCCAGCTGTCCCAGCACTATTTGTTGAAAAGCTCCCTTCCTCTCTACGTTTCCCTTCACCTCTCCTCTGCCCACGTCTCCACTTCTGAGAAAGGAATGTGGGGTCCTTGATTAGCCATGTGACCTTGGCCAGGTCACCCATGTCTCAAAGTCTTAGTTTTCTCCTTCCTAAAAATTTGTAAGGTGAGCATCTTTACAACTCCTGTCTCAAAGAATATTCTGTGAGGAGTCAACCAGATGATAGAGTAAGTTGGGGGACAAATTTTATGAGCACTTACTATCAGGTGCAGAACCCTGCGTTTGATGGAATGAAAAGATCTCTGCTTTTTCTGTCACATCCACTCCTTGGGATTTTATGTTCACATCCTTGGATACTTGGTCCCTTCCACTTTTAGCTGTTTAGTACCCCGCTCTCCCTGCCCTCAACAATAGAACGTCCTAAAGCTTGAGGTCAGGTAATCTTTTGCCTTTTCTTTTTTCTATTTTCTTTTTTTTTTTTTTTTTTTAGGCATCTCCAATGTGTTGGGATTGTTCTAGGCTCAGAGTGACTGTCAGCATGCTAAAACATCTCTTTTATGAATAAGGCGGTTGCACTATATTCAGAAAGGCGAGGACAGGTAAAGAGTTCAGGCAGAGACATCTGCTTTATGAAGTCTGGAGGTGAGTCCTGGGGATTCCTTGGGCCATGATTCCTCTATCTACCTTCTCCCCTTCACCCATCCATCAATCAATTAATTAATCAGATTATTTTCATCACTTGCTCTGAATTGTTCAAATACAACCTACCGTGTAGCAGGGGAGCTGAAACCCTCTGGACCTCTGGATTTGTGGTGGATTGAGAAGGGAAGATACAAGGATGACTGCCAGTTTCCTTGCTTGTCTCTAAGAAGGGGCTTTGGAACTTCCCTGTCTTTGTCTGAGGAGGTCTGTATAGAGATGCAGGGTTGAAAATGGACATTGGGTCAAGTACTGGTCTCACCATCTTTCTATTAGTTATGGGCCTTGGCCAAGCCATTCAATCTCTCTAAGCCTCAGTTTCCTGGTCTGTAAAATGAAGATAATGTGATAAATTCCTTCACAGGTAGTTGTGAGGATTAACAAAACAGAGTCTATAAAGCACTTGGATGATACCTTGAATAAAATGAATGTTTCAATCAATGTTGGGTAGTAGTATTATTTTCTGTTTTTCTGTCCTTTATCAGGATTACTCTTCTGGGAGCTTTCCTGTGATGACCTACTTGTCTCTGATGCAATGATATTACTTGTCTGGCTGACAAGTAGGTGGTTCCACACTCAGGCTAGGAATATGGAGGAGGACAGGGTGAGGACTGGACTGAGAACTCAGAGGAGATGGGAAGGAAGGGAAGAGCTCATCCTTGGGTCTTCTTTAGAAGTAAAGAGTTGACTCTTTTCTCCTAGCTGGCATCACCCCTTAGCACTTCTTCCACAGCAGGTATGATATCCCTTCAAGCCCTTTCTAAAGATGAAGGGCAAGTGATTGGTTGTAGTCTTAGCTGAACTTGGCCTCCATTGTGACCTCTAGGTCATGATAGGACTTGAGAAAGGCTGCAAGTAGCCCATATGGTGTCTCCCTGTGAATTTCAAGAGGGTAAATTTCAACCCTCTCTGGTCCAATGAGGCCTAAGCCAAATTCACCCCTTAACTGGTGCTTTTTCATAGTGTATAACCTGCACATTAGTAATTGCCCTACTTAGAGGACAGAGGGAAGCCAGCTTTAACATTTCCTAAGGTATTCGTGAACTCCTGATCCTGTGAGTTTCAACCACAGCTTCATGCTGTAGGAGCCTCTCATGAAAGGGGGCAGAGAGAGTTACAGCTTCATGATCACTGAAGCTGCTTGGGGAGAGGAACTTGAAGACAAGGAATGAGGGTGTTTCTGAAGGACATCCTGAATTCTCGGGAAAAGTCCAGTGGTGCCTAGAATCCCCCACCTGTACCCCACAGGGTAGTTTCTGATCCTAATGCTGTAGTGCTGTAAGAGGGGCTGATTCTTTGTTTTGGGGGATGGCAGAGGGCTCTTGCTGGAAAAAGGCAATGAATGACTGGTAGGGGGGAGTTGCTGCAACATTCCTTCTGAGTTCTTATGTAATAGCTTTCTCTATTTGCTTGGAATGGTGCCTAAATTTTGCCATTTCTCTCAGGAGAGAAAGAAAGCACCCAGTCACCCACTGCACATCTGCTTCCAGTCATGCCTCTCCTGACACTAGCTCTGCCCACCATCAGTGTGTGTGGCGTGGTGCCGTTTCATCCTGAGATGCCACCACTCTAGCCCTCACCCTCGGCATTTGCACCTTTTGGAGTGAGCTAGTCCCACTCTGACACTTGTTCTCACATCACTTGCCAGGACTGATTCTGCAGAAGACTCCATGGGTGATGTTCTCTTTCTGTCTCTTCTCTTGTGATGGGCAGACCATCACAAGATGATGATCTGACTCCCAGGCATGTCACCTCCAAGATGAAGGTGACTCCCAGTGATCTCTGTGTTGTGGTCTCCACCTACTTGTGTAGTCCCCTTTCCTGGAGTGTGGGCAGAAACTGCAACCCAACTCCTAGCGAAAAGAATACAGTAAAGGTGGTAGAATGTTACTTCCTGCTTTCATTACATAAGAGGTAACTTCCCTCTTCTAGCTTCCGTCTATTGCCTTCTTGGGTGGCACGGATGCAAGTGGCCATGTTGTGGAGACCCACGTGACAAAGAACTGAGGGCTACTTCAGACCAACAGCCTGCAAGGAACTGAACCCCAACAACAATTGTTTTTGGAAGTGAATCCTTCCCCAGTTGAGCTTCAGATGAGATCCTAGCCCAGACCAACAAGTTGAAGGCAGCTTTGTGAGAAACCCTGAACCAGAGGACCCAGCTAAGCTCTGCCTAAATTCCTGGCCCACAGAAACCATGAGATAATAAATGTTTGTCGCTTTAAACCCCTGAGGTTGTAGTGATTTGTTACACAGCAATAGACAACTAATACATCTTCTGTGTAAGTCCTTCCTGATGCTACGTCATTCTGTCAAAAGGATGTTCTTCCCAGAAAATAGAGTATACTCTTAGATTCTAATGGCTCTAATGGCTGCCTGTTATTGTCTGCAGAAGTATACATCTTATCCTGGGAGTTGTCTGAGGGAGGCTTGTCCCAGCTGAGCTTCTCAACTGTCCTGGAAAATGTGGCCCTCTGGACACTGCTCTCATGGAGGGGATAACACCTAGGAATTGAGAGACAGTAAAGGACAAGAGAATGCACATCCCCCAATTGTCTAGGCCCCTACTCACAGTAAAGACTATTCATATTCTTTGCTAGCCCCCCACCGTCTCCACCATGTAGATGAACATTTCATAGTTACTCAGTAAGTGTTTGCTGACTTACTTGATCCAATTCCTGACAAAGAAGTTCCAGACACCATCAAGGACATCTATTACCTAAATTCTTGGACATCCAGCACAAAGGGTGGGCGCAATGTTAGATCTTTGAAGACCGTGGTGCTGAGAATGTAGAGGGAGGTATCTGGGCTGAAGAATCCAGATGGGAGGCTACCTGAGTAGGCATCCCACACTGCAAGGGAAAAAATCTGCCTCATCTGTCTAAAGCTTTCACGAGTCTTCACCTTGACTCCAAGGCCTGAGGGAAACATCAGAATGGTTTTGAAGAGACATTTCACTGATTTCCCAGGGTCCTCCTTTCTCCCTGGAAGAAGATAAGAATAAATCAGACTGGGGGATTGGAAATCTCGGCTGTTACACTGCGAGATTTGTTCATATTGGTAAACTTTTCCATTTCCTTCCTTAAAAATTAGAATTGGATGAAAAGATCTCAGACATCGGAAGCCCAACAATCTGATTAGGTAGGGGAGGTGAATGGATTCATGCAAGGTTGTACTATCAATTGTTGCAAGTCTGGTCTAGAACCCAGTGCCCTCTCCATGTCACTTCTGTGCTGCTCTGCCTCATGAACAGGGCAATTAATAGCCATGGGAGCCAGGACATTCTAGCAACCACAGCCAGGGACTTCCCACACTCAGGGTGAAGCCCAGCTGAGAACAAATATGGGAGTGCCTGGGACAGCGGCCCATCTCCTTGGCTTCCCTGGAGCTGTAAGAGTTGGGAGTTCATTGGCGGCATGAAGCATCTTGTTCATATTTTCTCGGCTGGGCGGTCCTGGCAACAGCCCTTCATTTCCTGTAAGGGAATGAGTTTTTAATCTCTGAGCTCAGCCTCACTTAGGATGGGGTGGGGGTGGGGGACAGGAAAACGAAATCCTCAAAAAAATAAGCCTTCTCCCTGTCCCAGGGCACTTGGAGGAGCTGGTGGTGCTGGCAGTCGCGAACAAGGCACCCTGTCCTCACTGGCATGAGGCAGAGACCTGGGAGGCCTGGAGGAGCCCAGGCAGAGGGAAGACACTCCCCTGAGAACTTCTGCCCAAGGCTTGGGCTCACAGTAAAGAGCCTGGGTCTTTCTTCTTCCATTTAGGACTGGCTGGAGGTTCAAAATCATTTTCCCCACCCTGGCCATGCTCCATGTTGGATCTCAGTTCAGAGCATGTCTCCTGGGAAGCCTTCTTGACCCCCCCAAGTGTGGATTAGGTGCACCTCTTAGGCACATGCATCGTACCCTGTGCCCTATTCCCAGCTCCATCCATTATGAGCGTTGCCTGCTCGCTTGTCTGCCTTCACTCATGGGCCAGACTTCAACGGCAAGACATCCCTGTAAGAAAATGGTTAACAGTGGGATTGAGCACAGAGAGACTGATCCTGTCATCACCTCATCTGGTCCCACAAGGCTCTCTGGAGCTGGAACGGCCCTTCAGAGTTGCTCCTGATGTGGCAAGATGGCCAGCTCTTCTTTCCCCACATGAGCCCCGCCCCCCACGAGTGGGGTGGGGCAATTGCCGGTGAGGGACAGCATGCGAGCCATGCGTGCCCCACATTGCCAGTAGCTGGGGGTGGGCCTGGCAGCCACGAAGGGGGGACTTGGGCTGAGCACCAGAGCATCACAATGAAGATGGAGACTTTTTGATTGCCATGGTAACGTTGATATTACCTTGACACTCAAGGAGCATTCCATAAATATTTGAATGTAAATGAAAGGTGGCATTTTGGGGGTCTTTTCTTCTCTGGACTAAAAATTCCAGAGGCTTCAAACATTCATCCTGTAACATGATTTTCACTGTTTGCATCATCCTTGTGTCTACTTGGAGTATATGCCTTTTCATGTAACACCCAGAACTTATAGCAAGACCCATGGAACAGGGCTGCATTAGCACATTTTTTAGTCTACATGCTGCTTTTCTACATACAGTGCAACCTGAGAATTTTAGCAGCAGCCTCCTCTTGTTCCTGCAGCCTACTAAAATCCCGAAGTTCTTCTTTCCAAGTATGTTCTGCAGGCTTCCATGTCTCACCCTTAGAAGGTTCTGTGGTGTGTGTGTGTGTGTGGTGTGTGTATGTGGTATGTGTGGTATGAGTATGTGTGGTGTATGTGTAGTATGTATATGGTATGTGTGTGTGCTGCAGTGTATTTGGTGCATATGTGTGGTGTGTGGTATGTGCATATGTGTGGTGTGTGGGGTGTGTGTGTCGTGGGGGTGCTTGGGGGGTGTGGGTTATGTGTGTGTGTGTGTGTG